>NW_003303659.1:27112-50337 GCF_000142945.1 Phytophthora infestans T30-4 | reverse complement strand
GAACGACCCCTCGGCGCTTGGTCCACGACGTTCCTTGGCCTGTTCTTCAGCTAAACGCATCCTCTCCGAGTATTCAAACCAACCTCCTTTAGAATGCAGAGCCTGATGCCCAACCCATTCTTTTTCATCACAATCACGATCGGCGATGCCCATGGACTATCTAAAAAGACGATCAGTCCTGCTCGCAACAAAGCGCGCAGCAGCTCGTACAATTTGCCGAGAAATCGTAGCGGCACGCTGTTTAATTGGAGCCTGCCCCTGTGTGTCGATATCGCATACCACGCCGTAGGCTGGCGGCGGCAGTGCGTTACCAGTAGCAATCAGGATCTGCTCGTGGTTCTTCAGCGTCGCGACCAGACGTTCTCGGCGATCAGTCGACAACTGAGGATCAGCAACATTAGACGCAGTGTAGTCTATTGTCGTGTTGACCTCTTCGGTCAGGTCCGGCAGAAATGCCAGCTCCTTCGCGTAGTCTTCCAAGCCAATGTTGTTAACTGGATGTTCGTAGAAATTATTTCTCGTATCCTCCGTTGCTTCATTACCTTCGGTCGTTAACACTCGAGCAACCGAGATGTACGTTCCGTTTAACGTCGCTACGGATTCTTCCCTTGACTTAACATCGGCATCCGCTTTGATTTCAACAGTCGGGTACTTGGTCCATCTCCTTCCCATCCTGGTTTCCCATCTCTGGGACCATCGGTCAAGTCGTCGTTCGCAATATTAAATGCGCGGGCCACCGACATATCGGGTTGTTGACTTTTGTTCAGCTCCTCGGTCTGCCGCTGTCTTGACAGCTCGGCATTCGCACCAATCTTGCAATGAACACTATATTCCGTATTCAACACCTTCAGCGCGATGCCTGCATCCTCTGGGTCAACCACCGATGTCTCGTTCGCAGATTTGGCTGCACACAAGGCCGGGACAGCTTCGTCAAAAATGCTTACTCCATCTAATTCAGTGCTGTTACTTGTCGCTTCCGTTGTCACCCCAGACTTGAAACGAACACTCGTTGGCGTATGTACCACGTTTACCGGCCTCAGTAGTTCGTGTGTACGCGCTACCGAGGCTTCGTTCGCATTATTGCCTCCGCCATGGGTTGTCGTGTACGTGTCCAAAGGTTCTTCGGAAGGCTGACCGTCGGCCGAATCCCCGGCTGTCACCCCAGACGCCAGACAGGCTTCCACTCGTTCACGTTCCTCCAGTATCAGTGTCCAGCGCTCTGCACACGTCAGACGATCACTAGAATCCACTAGCGAGGCTTCTAGAGGTCGTGCTAGCACCCCACTGGGTTCTGGATAGCCCGGTCGATCCACTGCCGAAGGCTGAGTTGCAAGCCATTGTTCGTAGGTTTCACATTCACGCTGAAAGAGCTCGCGGTCTCTGCAACCTTCGTAGGCCAACACTTGCCAGTCTTGGTACTTCTTGGAATCCAGACGCACATAGCCGTCACCTCGTGGCGGATCCCCATCTGGAATCCGCATCGCGATTGAGTCGTGTGCTGGTAGGTACACAGTTCGATCAGACACGTTGGTCAACCGAATGCTCTGAGACCGTCCACGTCGAAACCTCGTCACTGACGGGATTAACTTGTTCGTTCGACGAGCCCACAGTACGTGTTCCTCCAGCCCGACGTGGCGCTTCGCTAGTCGATATTGTCGCCACTCGTGCGATTGAATGTCCAAACGCTCGGGTGGCCCGGCGTTAACATGGGAGCCGTACTCTTCGCTGTCGATCATGTTCTTGGTCTTGATCAGTGGGATTTGAACTTCGTGCGGTAATTGCGCCGCGCCGTGAAACAGGTCCAACCGGATCCCAGCTGGGATCATAAAGTCGGTCCCGAGTACCATGTCGACACCTGCACTATGCGCCATTACCAAACTCGTACATCATCTCCCATCCGAGCGTAAACTTGACGCACGTTTGCCGCGTCGTAGACACCTTGCCTTCGTTAATACTTTGAATGTCAATGCGGCGTCCGTGATCGGGTACATCTCGGAGTCGCAACGTTTTGACAAAGGCGTCAGTGATCACACCAACGTTCGCTCCTATGTCGAGGAGGATCCTCGTTCGCTGGTCGTTCACAGCGCCTTGCACCAGAGCTCTCATTCTGATCCGTCGGTCGAATTTCTTGGCCGACCACCACCCCTGTCTCTCGCCAGGGTTCAACTTCATCATCTTGGAGTGACCCTTGGGCTCGTCTCGCGCTACACTCGAAACCACGCCGAACGAACCCTCGCTGGTGCCCTCATCAGCATCACCACACTCCACGCTCTCTCCATCACCTCCACCGAGGCTTCTTCTCCTCTCCTTTTCATTTCCCGTCGTGTTCACACTTGTTACGTAATTATCAGGCCATTCACTCTGCCCCATGAAAGCAAAGATACACTCTGCTTCCATTGAAGGCTCGGTTACCTGTGGCAGCCCGATAGGGACCAGCCCAGTTGTAGTTGGCGGGCTGCCTAGTTTAAATGACATTCTTGAACGACGGCCTTGAGCTCTGGCGGGAGTTCCTCCTTCGTGCCTTTATTGCGCACGAATTTGGCAAGGCCTTGGAAGTCGCGGAAACGTTCACATTGTCCAGCATCGTGAAGTTGTTTGCAGAACTTGCATCGCTTGTTACAGTAGTGGGCGGAGTGACTCATGCCACCGCACACCGCGCATGGTCCGTATTGTGGGCGTCGGTTGTCGCGGTTGAAGTCACGTCGACCGCGTTGGTCCTGATTGAACCTACGGTCACCACCTCGGCGATCTTGATTGAAGCCATTCTCGCGATCAGGCGTGTTTCCACGCGGTTGACGGTTGTCTGAACGTGCGTAGGTGCTTTCAGCAGCTGCACGGCACTCATTTTCGTTAGCAGCGGCGAGGTATCGGTCATTTTCATCCAATGAGAAATCACCGTCCGTATTATCGGGCTGAAAGTCGTTGTACTCGTCTTGGACATCGTTGTAAGCGTCCGGATCTTTGTTTGAATACTTGGTGCCGCCTTAAGCAGCTTCACGTACTTCTAATTCAGCTAGTAGGTCGTCCACCGTGGCTTCAATGAGCGTCACTGTTGGTTTGCTGCGGTTGTCATCGCGGCGACGGTCATCACGCCGATTGTTGCAGGAGTACCCATCGTCGCGTCGCGCGTCACGATTCTTGGAGTATTGATACTCACTGTCGCGCTTGGCCATTCTCTCCTTGTCTTTCTGAACATCTTCGATGATCTCTTCGAGCTCGTGAATGTCGGCGACTCGAGCATGGTAGAGACTCTCCGCTAGCTTGTCATCATCGCATGTTGCCAGGAACTGCTGTACGTGTTCTTTCGCGTCGCGACCACTCTTCTCAAAGTGTAGACGGGCGGTCCGAGTGTAGCCATTCAGCCTGTTTATGTAGTCGCACAGATGTTCATTACGTTCCCGCTTTGCAGAGTAGTAACGTGACAGTGCCGTCTGAGTGAACTGCGAGCAGTAGTAGCGGATGAACGCGTCGCTCAACAGCTTCCACTTGCGCTTCGTCTTCTTCGGAAGTTGACGGAACCAATGAATGGCTCCATCCCGGAGACTTAGCTAAAATGGAATGCACCATTTGTCGGCATCTGCGTGGGTTCCAGTCATTTCATAGACGACCCACGGAGCCACCGCATACAGTTCTCGCTCTTGTTGCGAGAGCCTGAGAACGGCATGATGCGATCCAACGGTCGGTGCGATGCCATTTCAATCCTCGGTGTAGGGCCCACGTCGTTCAGCGTCGCCAATTCATTCATCTGACGCATCAACTCGACTTGAGGATCTTCCTCGTCGAATGTACGCACCAAAATGTCATCGTCAGTGGACGTACCATCGCTGTCGACTTGACGACGTCTGGCACCACCTTTGGGAGCTCGCGGACCACCTCGGCGACCGAACGAACCCTCGTTGCCAGCGTAAATACGCTGCATACGGCTCTCCGAAAGTGGCGTAACCATGTGCGAGTCTTGAAAGTACGGTGAAGCTTCGGTAGTGCCAAATGCACCACGCTCAGTTCCACGCTTGGTCGGAGGAGTACGAACGAGTCGTTGGGGTGTCGGCGGCAGTCAAATCGTGGACGGATCTTCATCTTGAATCATCGGTCGACTCACAGGCTGCTTACCGGCGTTGATGCCAACAGCGCCAAACGCCTTCCAAAGCTTCTTCTTCCATTTCTGGAGAGCAGCTCCGGCTTCATGTGGACTTTAATCTTGGAGCGACATCGTCGATGGGTACGTCTCGTTCTCGAACCCCAGCGACGGCAGTAGCGAAACTGAATCCTCGGCGACTTGGCTAGTCGAAACCGAGTTGACTGGGTATTGAAGTTCCGGCGCAAGCGCAGGCCAGTCGGGTTTTTCTTGGGGATGGGCTTGAACAGCTGCATCCACTCATCATTCTGCATCAGCGCTTGTACGCGGTCGAAAACGCGCTTTAGGCTGGTGTATCACCGTTGATGGGTGGGCGAGGTGTCTTCAGCAGTGCTGAATGCTTTGCACTCGCCACCGAAGGTTTAGAACCCTCGGTCCAATCTTCATAATCTTCGTAGGCGGGTTCCGGTCCCGCAACATCATCGAGCTCGTCGGCGAGGTTCCTCGAAAGGGACCTGGTCGCCCCGCTCAGCCCCGATGATAGCGTGGCCGTCTCCGGCGTCGCTGCGCCTGGCTATGGAGCCGGCGTCTTGTCTTCGTAATCTTCATAATCGTAAGCGTCAGGACCGATGTCCGCTTCGTCGTAGAAGCTCACTGGAAGCTCGGTGGCGGCTGCAAAGCGCGCAGTCGGGCTTGAACTCTCGTTGCGAGCCCCGCCAGACTTGGCAGGCGTAACTGGTACCGTCGGTTGTCCTTTCGCCATGTTTCTCGTCTTTTTCTTGTTCTTCTTCTCTTGGTAGCTCGTAAACTGGAAGGCCATACAAACAGTTCACAATGGTCACAATCTGTTCCCGGGTCGCGGCATTAATTGTGGTGTTGGAAATCCCACGTGAACTCTAGCTACAAATGTAGTTAGGACGTTCCCACAACAATACGTCTACTAGGATAGTAAACGATCGTTTGGGTGGACCTGAAGACCCCAGTTCTGCCCTTGCACCGGGACAAACTGGACCTTGTAAACTACTTATATAGGCCAACCAGTAAAAATAAGAACACACTACTAGCCACGAGCAAAGCTAGCAGGTGTTTTGAATCCTCGTGGTCCCCACAGTGGAAGGGTACCAGGCACGAGTAAGCCTTTTACGAGATCACCGAGTGCTCAACACTCGGTAGGAAGAATAAAAGGGAGGCAATTCAAGCACTCCCAGTCGTGCAAATAGGCAACAATAAGCCGTCACGTAAAAACCTCCCGATAGTAATCGGCCAATACACAAAGTCTCTTGGCCTTGCCGGATGAACCCTCGCTACAGAGCTTTGAGTTCACCGACAGGCATAACACACTCAAACAAGCTTGACCAGACGCTTACCTTGAAGCTGGACGTCGCTCTGTGTGCTTGAGTGGAAATTCTGTTCTGTATTTAAGCTTACCCTTTCGGGTCTATTCCTAATAAGAAGTCCTAATCAAATATACAAATATCAAGTGAACAATGATCCGTTATGGATCTTCTTGCATGCCAAGCGTCGTCTGTACCGTCGCATGAGCATCTTTAACGGTACGCGCCCTGTCCCAGACGGTGAACGTGCCTTCCAAGGGTCGCTGAGTCTTCCGCGAACTCATCTTAACCGCCACTGAGGGTTCGTACCGTAGATGGTCTGCTGAATGCGAATCCGGCCAGTCCATTATTAATAATAAGGACAGCCTGGATTCAGTGACATATGGCCGTATCCAATACTCGTTGAAAGCTCGAGAGTGACGCCGTCGAGACCCTTCACCTTGGCGTCTCCGTACATCACATGACCGAGGGTTCGTCACTTGAACATCTTGGGCGGTGTCACTTCTTTGTCGACGAGTGATAATCCGCAACTACGTAGAAATCACTACACCACACGTTGCTGGATTCCATCGCCGACTTGAACGTAGTCGGCATTTATCCCACTGAATCCACAACGTAGGCCGCTTCGAAATCTTCTTCTCGACCACTTGCGACCGCTGACATCTCTTCCAGCGTCTGCGGCCGACTCCGGCGCTTGCGTCGCGGGATCTCTACCGCTTGCTCCAACGACTGCGTTCGCTGGTGTCGTATGCTGCCGGGCTTAAAATCTTGACGCAGCGCAGTGTCTCCCATCGTCTCATCCTCGGACGATGCTTCTTGATCCGTCACTTCTTCTTCTCAAAGCTCCACGATGTCATCTTCATCGTGGCTGCGTCTCCCTCCGTCGAAGACGTCTTCCATGAACTGCGCATCGCGGCTCACTAGCACACGACCGCTCTTGATCTTCTCGAAACGATGCGCTTTCTCGTGTTCCGAGTACCCCATAAACTGACACTTCACTGCTCGAGCGTCCAACTTGGTGCGTTTCTGCTTAGGAACCGTCACATACGCATGGCAACCGAACACCTTCAGGTTTGCCAGCAGTGGTTTCTTACCGGTCCATACTTGGTGCAGTGACTTGTCATGGCTGATGGCACGTGTGGGACAACGATTACGTAGAAACGCAGCGGTCATTACCGCTTCACCCCAGTACGACTTGGTCAAACCAGCATGCTCCAACATGCAGCGCGCACATTCAACCAACGTCCGGTTCATCCGCTCAACGACATCATTCAGTTGAGGCGTGTACGGAGGCGTAAACTTCTGCACGATACCACGACTCTTGCAGAACTTAGCCATCTCGCCCGACGTGTACTCGCCACCGTTGTCACTACGAAGCGTCTTGACGACCTTGCCGGTCTGTGTTTCCGCAAATGCGACAAACTCAGCAAACTTGTCTGCCACTTCTGACTTGTTCCGGAGCAAATACACCACACAGAAGTGCGAGTACTCGTCGATGAACGTGACAAAGTAGCGTTTGTCACTGAATGTCGACGTCTGCATGGGACCACACACATCACTGTGAACGATTTCCAGCAGTTTCTTGGCGTGGTTGGGTGACTTAGACATGTAGCTCACTCGCGTTTGCTTGCCGAGTGCACATCCATCGCACAGCTCCCACTGTTTCACCGACGTCATGTTGATGCCTGCACCGTAGTCCTTTTTGACGATGGCGTCTAGACCGCCATGGCCAATGTGACCAAGTTGAAGGTGCCAGAAGTACGACGTGGTTTCCCCTTTGCGATCCTTCGAGCTTGCCGCATTGACCTCGTCGGGCACAACTGGTGTCATGCACAGCTTGAACAGCCCTTTGCCTTCACGCGCGCCGAGCTTCCAGCTCAGGCCCTTTGCTTCCGCAAAACACCCATCCGTCTCGAACGTCACGGGACCAACATCCTTGGTGAAGCGACCAACCGAGAAAAGGTTGCGTGACAACTTGGGATTGTGCCACACATTCGTGAGCACACCCTTCTTGGTCCCCGTGGAGTCTTCATGGACATCACGATGTCGCCGGTCCCGACCTCCTGAACCACACCATCGTCCGCGAGATGCACGTCCACCGGAGACATCTTCTTGCAGTTCTTCATGTACTCCTTTGAGTACGTCATGTGCTGCGTCGCACCCGAGTCGACCAGCCACTTGTCACTTGACTTGGTGGTCTTGCTCGCACCACCAACCAAGAAGAGAAACTCGCCCGATTCTTCTTCATCGCGCACGACGTTTGCTCGTTGCGGCCTCTGTCGCTCCGCATTCTCACGAATCCTCACCGGACACTTGGCGATCCAATGTCCTTGTTCGCCGCAGTAGTGACACGCGCTTGTCTTTGGCGCCTATCGTCCCTTGCGCTTCCCGTTGTCACTCGTCATGAACGCTTGACCGTGCGCGGCGCCGTCCGCACCGCCACCTTGCTCTTTGCGCTTAATGTCCTCATGCAGCAGCTGAGCCGTCACGAGTTCCCACGACAGTGAGTCAGCTCTCGACTCCAACGCCGTGATGAGGAACTGGTACGACTCGCTAAGACTTGCCAGAAGTGTGATCACCAAATCGTCCTCGCTGACCGGAGCGCCCACTGCGTCGAGCTGTTCCGCCAGCGTCTTGATCTTGTTGATGTGCTCCAGCACATCATCACCTTCTTTCATCATCGTGGTGAAGAAACGTCGACGAAGGAAGAGCTTCTTGGCCAAACTCTTCTTCTCGAAGTGTCCTTCCAGCCTGGACCAGGCATCATGCGCACCATTTGCCGACCAAACCAACGGCAGCTGCGAATCCTCCATCGCGAGACAGATAATCGCCAGCGCCTTGCGCGACTTCCGCTTGAACGTCGATTGGTTCAATGCGGTAGCGCGGTGCTCCATCTTCAGTTCGTCACTGACGACTCCCCACAGGTCGCGCTCTTCCAGCACCATCTGCATCTTGAACTTCCACGTGTGAAAGTTGGTTCCGTCGAACTTGTTGATGCGGGCGGTCGTTGAAGTGGCGTCCATGGCGTAGGCGTAGTCTTGGGCAGAGTCTGCGGGGCTTGGGCTCATAACCAAAAGGAAGGTCGTTTGTGCACTAGATTGTGGTGTAGCGGGATCAGCAAAATCTGCGAGATTGCCAGATCCAACTTACCAACTGCGCCCAGACACCGACTAACGGAGGGGGTCCCCCGATGATCCGTGTTCTGCTGAACTTTCCTCACCTTGTGTACCCGTCGGTAGGGCGGGATCTTGCTCTCTCGGTAACTTCCGAAGCGTTCAAGTGGTGAAGCTTGAGTATCTTGGCGAGACGTGGGGATGGGGTGGAGCAGTAGTGGAAAATCTTCACTCTGTGTCCGTGGATTGTTCCGAATCCTAAGCGAATATTCGAGCTTATGGATCCGGGGCCTAGATCGTGGATCTGGCCGTAGGGTTGCCTTACGGGTGTGTTCCCTTGCCTTTGTAGTCCCTTTGCGTCGTACTGGCCGCCTCCTGTGACGGGATCTTGAAAGTTGAGAGCCTCTAGGGTGTAACCGACCAAGTAGTAAATTCGGTTAACCTGTCGGATCTGCACGTGTAAAGGAAAAGCTCACTAGGTTGTAGGATCTGGCCAATGTATTATCCAGTTATCACTACCAACACTAGATTCGCAATTCCCAACCTTCTCCGAGCTCGTACGGCCAAATGTAGTTCCGGTTCTTGAGGGCAGGAAGGCACTTGCGTGATACTGTGCAAATTGAGTTATGTATTGATATTTAAGCCTATACCTGCCTGGATTTCTACCTTCTATGTCTTTCATCTGCTAAATCCCTTACCAGGCTCGGCTGCATGTCCCTTCTTCTCTTGACCCATCATCCCAGCTGTGTTATCTTCAGATCCACCGGATCCATGACGTAATCATCATGGTCACCCTATTATGGGTACACTCATCCGGATCCAGGTCGCTTGGATCCACCTCACTGTAATTGTACACTCGCCGTGGATTCGAGCTCTCCAATAATCCAGCATCATCTTGCAACCCTCTGTGATCTCCATTGTCCCACGAAAGTTCCAGATCCACTGCATCCCTCATCCCTGTACCCTGGATCCAGGTCCCTCTATGCGGGATCGTCCCTCCTTGGACCCGAACTCGGAAGTATGGGATCCGGGGTACCTCGCGGTGGATCCTGACTTCTCGTTAGCCGTGGCTACTAGATCCACCTTCGGATGGCACCTACCACCATTCCTTCATAGGATCCACACTCGATCCACTAGTACATAGTATATCCCATATCCACCTAAGTGAACCCAGGTAAGGGTGGATCCGAGATAAGTCTTGGTGGATCTTGCCTTCCCGTACATCGCTCATACCAGATCAATCGTCATTCCATACGGGGTGCCGCTCGTCATGGCTAATCCACCACAGGCAACTTGCACCCGTGCCAAACAACCCAAATCCTCTCTAATCACTTGAAATTGTCACTGATTCGGGATAGTGACCCCGCGTCAGGCCCATTCTCTTATTTCTGAGAAAGCACTTCACCACAAGATGATAAAATGCAAAGTGATTGAATTATTGGAGCTTACTCTCTCTTACGTCCTAGTCTGCATCCAATCATTTGGTGCATCCAATCACCAACACTCTGGACTCGTCCAATCATACGTTTGCGCATACATCCGTTTACGCAATGGACTTACCGTAAACATCGCGAGGTCCTTGGAAACCGGTTTTACTGGTATGCCGAAGCTGAACGAGACGCCTTCTTGACAACAATGCGCGAAAACAAACTGTACGCGAACTTGAAGAAGTGCATCTTCTGTGCCCCGGAGATTGCGGTGCTTGGCTGATATGTGAGCAAAATGGTGTCTGAGCGGAACTTGAGAAGGTCTCGTCCATCTGTGCGTGGCCCACGCCGCAGAATCAGACTGAATTGCGTCAGTGGCTTGGCCTCGCAAATTATCTCCACAAGTACACGAAAAATTACGATGGTCTGATCCAGCTTTTGTCTTCATTGCTGAAGAAAGACATCACGTGGTCGTGGACTCCCGAACATCAGTCAGCCTTTAATGCAGTGAAGAAAAGCTTGGCGGAGGCCCCAATCCTGGCGCTTCCAGATGGCTCAAAGCCATTCCACGTTGTTTGCGACGCGAGCGACTTCGCCATCGGCTGTGCACTGATGCAATTCGACGACGAAGGTCGAGAACGCGTCGTGAGTTACCAATCCAGACAGATGAAGCCCGCCAAGAAAAATTATCCGGTCCACGACAAGGAACTTCTTGCGATGCGCTACGCACTGATCAAATTCAGAGTGTACTTACTCGGTGAGCAGACATTCGCGATCTACACAGATCACGCGTCGCTGCGAACAGCGACGAAGAGCCCTCATCTCTCTCAGAGCATGACACGATGGCTGTCATTCTTCTCCTAGTATAACTTCGTCGTTCACTACAAGCCAGGCAAGAATAACATCCTTGCGGATGCCCTATCTCGGCGCCCCGATTACGATCCACGTCGAGATTTGGGTCGTCAGTCACCTGAAGACGAGGACGACGACGAATGGGACTGCGTCTCGTGTGTGGCCGCAGGTATGAACCTGATGAGGGCGGTATCTTTAATATTTCCCCTGCGGAAAGAGATCTCTGCCGCGTATCGAGATGACTCAATATATGCCTGTATCCTGGAACATCTTCGCACACCAAGTGATGCCACGCTTAAGACACTGAGCTGCTCCACGCGCGACCAGATTCACAGATACCAACTTGACGGTGATCTGCTGATGTACAGTATCGATCGATTTGATGCTCCTCGCGTCGTTGTCCCCAACGACCCCGATCTACGCACAAGAATTATACACGAATTCCATGACGCTCCAGTGGGTGGCCATTTGGGCCGTGAGAAGACTTTCGCGGCGGTATCCCGCGACTTCTACTGGCCTCACCTATACAAGTGGGTGCGCAAGTGGGTCCGCTCCTGCGAAACTTGTCAACGCGTTAAACCGTCATCGCAAGCTCCGCTGCGTTCTCTCCCTCTGGCGACAGAGGCGTGGCGCTCTGTGTCAATGGACTTCATATTCGGTCTCCCACCCGATACTGACGGTCGTACTGGTGTTCTGGTCTTCGTGGATCGCTTTAGCAAGATGTGCCATCTCGTTCCGGTTCCGGACTCAATCACCGCGGCCGATACAGCGGTGCACTTTGTCGACGCTGTCTTCCGACATCACGGCCTTCCTGTTTTAATCGTCTCTGATCGCGATCCCCGATTCACATCGGCGTTCTGGACGAAACGCTTCGACCTCCTGGGCACCAAGCTCCTCATGTCGACGGCGGCGCACCCGGAGACTGACGGGCAAACGAAACGCGTCAACCGCGTGCTAGAAGATGTTCTGCGCAGTTACGCCCCGTCCTTCGAGAACTGGAGTTCCTTCCTGCCTCTTGCGGAGTTTGCACTCAACAATGCCGAACACGCGTCGACGGGATTGACTCCGTTCTTCGTCAGCAACGCGCGTCATCCACGTGTCCCCGCACACCTTGCTGTGGGCCAACCCACGGCGACTGATGGCTTCACTCTGGAGGGGGAGGAATGTGATAGCCCTGCCCAACCGGTTTCGATACTGGTTCAACCACCGGTTTCCGGTGAGACAACGGTTCTGCCGTCTACGAGTTCAGCTACTCCTGCAGTAGCCATCAACGCGGTGACGCGTTTACAGTCGAAGAAGATCCTCGCACCCGCGCAATCCACGTCGTCGCCGGTAGTTGACTGGACACACCGAACGCTGATCGCTCCAGCACAGCCACACTTGACTGTGGCTAAATACGCGCCGAAACCTCCAGCGCGACCCGCTGACAAGGCAGCGGTATCCGACTTTGTCCTTCATCGCCAATCGGTTACCCGATTCGTCCGTGACGCACTAAAACTCGCGGTTAACAAGCAGAAAGAAAATGCTGACAAACGTGGCCGCAAGAACACAAGTTCATTCAAGATTGGTGAGCGTGTATTACTCTCAACGGATGGAATTCGTACCTCTGCTATTACGAACCTAGGCGTATTGAGGGTTGGTGGTCTTGGTACTGTGTACCAGCTGTACCCATTAACCGGGCAACCTGAACCGGTCCAATACGATCCCGCTGTGCTTATGGTACGTTGTTTATGCCACCCATGATTGGACGAGTAGGATGATTGGACGAGTACAGAATGATTGGACGAGTAGAATGATTGGATGACCTAGGTAGTGAGGACAGTGTAAGCCCCGATAAATCAATCACTTTCGAATCTTTCTTCTTCCGCTCAAGTGCCTTCACTCCGGTCTCCGCACCAAGTGCAGAAGTCACTCCACTCAACCCCAAGCTTCGTTTCAACACCCTTACACCGTTAACAGGTTATGAGCCCAAGCACCATGTCCTCTGCCCATGACGCCTCGACCAAGGTCACCATCGACAAGTTCAACGGCGACAACTACGCGACGTGGAACCGCTACATGCGTGGCGTGTTTCTGACCAAGTCGGTATGACACGTAGTGAACCGGGAAACGACGCCGAGCTTCACGAATATCCGGACCAAGGACGACTACGTCAAGGCGAGCAACATTGCGTTCGGACAGATGTTGCTCCACATGAACGCGGACTACCATCACGTGGTTGATGACTGCGAGGAAGCGTGGGGCGCGTGGACGCGCTTGAAGACGCTGTATGGTGGGTCGCAGAAGGCTGGTCGCATCTACCTGAAGCGCCAACTCTTCAGCATGGAGATGTCGGAAGGTGGCAATGTCTTGCATCATTGCAACGAGGTCCTCAACATCAGCGCCAAACTCAGCAGCATCGGCGCCAAGATGGAGGACGAGGACGTGGCGATCTGCTTACTGCGAAGTCTCCCCAAGAGCTACGAGAACGTCGTGCTCAATCTGGAGATGAGCAACGCAAAGCTGCGATCGCAAGACGTTGTGAAAGTGCTCACAAACGAGCACATCAAGCGACAAGGTGAGAAGACGGCGACGGTGAAGACTGAAAACGCGGCTAAGGCGTTCAACACCGACCGAGAGTCTCGCCAATGCACGTACTGCGGAAAATTGGGGCACATGATTGACAAGTGCTGGACCAAGCAGAAGGATGAGGGTCGAGGTGCTCGACGCGGCGGCAACGGCCGTGGACGCGGAGCTAACAACATCCAGTGGCGAAACGACGGCGACGACGACGACGACTACGATCGAGTAGCGTTCGCGGTTTCCCTGGAATGTGAAGTATCGACGAACAAGAATGTGTCTGGAATGTGGGCGGTCGACAGTGGTGCCACGCACCACATCTGTAACGACAAGGCCAAGTTCGCCAATCTCATCGAGCGCAATGAAGGCGAGCTTTCGGTGGCCGACGGGAACAAGGCGGCTATCAAGGGTGTGGGGACCATCGTGGATAGAGTGGTCCTGCCCAACGGCGCCGAGCGCGAGATCGAGATCAAGAGCGCGCTCTATGTGCCTAACATGAGCAAGAATCTGCTTTCAGTACCGCAGATCAACAAGAACGGAAAGTTCCAAGTGGTGCTCGATGGCACCGAGATGCACATCTCACACAAGGACTCGAATCAAGTGGTGGCATCGGCGGCTCTCGTAGATGGACTCTACTGGCTTCACATGCCTCTTCGATCAGCAAATGCGGCGACAACTGGAAGGACGGTCGACCTGCATGCGCGTATGGTTCACGCTCCAGTCGGGGTGCTTCGCAAGATGGTCGACAACAAGATGATCAAGGACGCGAAAGCACCTTTCAAGCCTAGCGGACCAAGTCTGTGTCGCGGCTGCCAGCAAGGCAAGATGGTCCAAAAATCATTCCCTAGCAACCGTGACAAGCGTCGATACGACACCTTCGAGTTGCTTCACTTCGACATTTGCGGACCCATGGAGAAAGCCTCGCTAGGTGGCAGCAAGTATTTGCTACTGATCGTGGACGAAGCTATTGAGGGTTGCTGGTCTTGGTACTGTGTACCAGCTGTACCCATTAACCGGTCAGCCTGAACCGGTCGAATACGATCCCGCTGTGATTATGGTACGTTGTTTATGCCACCCATGATTGGACGAGTAGGATGATTGAACGAGTACAGAATGATTGGACGAGTAGAATGATTGGATGACCTAGGTAGTGAGGACAGTGTAAGCCCCGATAAATCAATCACTTTCGAATCTTTCTTCTTCCGCTCAAGTGCCTTCACTCCGGTCTCCGCACCAAGTGCAGAAGTCACTCCACTCAACCCCAAGCTTCGTTTCAACACCCTTACACCGTTAACAGGTTATGAGCCCAAGCACCATGTCCTCTGCCCATGACGCCTCGACCAAGGTCACCATCGACAAGTTCAACGGCGACAACTACGCGACGTGGAACCGCTACATGCGTGGCGTGTTTCTGACCAAGTCGGTATGACACGTAGTGAACCGGGAAACGACGCCGAGCTTCACGGATATCCGGACCAAGGACGACTACGTCAAGGCGAGCAACATTGCGTTCGGACAGATGTTGCTCCACATGAACGCGGACTACCATCACGTGGTTGGTGACTGCGAGGAAGCGTGGGGCGCGTGGACGCGCTTGAAGACGCTGTATGGTGGGTCGCAGAAGGCTGGTCGCATCTACCTGAAGCGCCAACTCTTCAGCATGGAGATGTCGGAAGGTGGCAATGTCTTGCATCATTGCAACGAGGTCCTCAACATCAGCGCCAAACTCAGCAGCATCGGCGCCAAGATGGAGGACGAGGACGTGGCGATCTGCTTACTGCGAAGTCTCCCCAAGAGCTACGAGAACGTCGTGCTCAATCTGGAGATGAGCAACGCAAAGCTGCGATCGCAAGACGTTGTGAAAGTGCTCACAAACGAGCACATCAAGCGACAAGGTGAGAAGACGGCGACGGTGAAGACTGAAAACGCGGCTAAGGCGTTCAACACCGACCGAGAGTCTCGCCAATGCACGTACTGCGGAAAATTGGGGCACATGATTGACAAGTGCTGGACCAAGCAGAAGGATGAGGGTCGAGGTGCTCGACGCGGCGGCAACGGCCGTGGACGCGGAGCTAACAACATCCAGTGGCGAAACGACGGCGACGACGACGACGACTACGATCGAGTAGCGTTCGCGGTTTCCCTGGAATGTGAAGTATCGACGAACAAGAATGTGTCTGGAATGTGGGCGGTCGACAGTGGTGCCACGCACCACATCTGTAACGACAAGGCCAAGTTCGCCAATCTCATCGAGCGCAATGAAGGCGAACTTTCGGTGGCCGACGGGAACAAGGCGGCTATCAAGGGTGTGGGGACCATCGTGGATAGAGTGGTCCTGCCCAACGGCGCCGAGCGCGAGATCGAGATCAAGAACGCGCTCTATGTGCCTAACATGAGCAAGAATCTGCTTTCAGTACCGCAGATCAACAAGAACGGAAAGTTCCAAGTGGTGCTCGATGGCACCGAGATGCACATCTCACACAAGGACTCGAATCAAGTGGTGGCATCGGCGGCTCTCGTAGATGGACTCTACTGGCTTCACATGCCTCTTCGATCAGCAAATGCGGCGACAACTGGAAGGACGGTCGACCTGCATGCGCGTATGGCTCACGCTCCAGTCGGGGTGCTTCGCAAGATGGTCGACAACAAGATGATCAAGGACGCGAAAGCACCTTTCAAGCCTAGCGGACCAAGTCTGTGTCGCGGCTGCCAGCAAGGCAAGATGGTCCAAAAATCATTCCCTAGCAACCGTGACAAGCGTCGATACGACACCTTCGAGTTGCTTCACTTCGACATTTGCGGACCCATGGAGAAAGCCTCGCTTGGTGGCAGCAAGTATTTGCTACTGATCGTGGACGAAGCTATTGAGGGTTGCTGGTCTTGGCCAGGTGTACCCATTAACCGGTCAACCCGAACCGGTCCAATACGATCCCGCTGTGATTATGGTAAGTTGTTTATGCCACCCATGATTGGACGAGTAGGATGATTGGACGAGTACAGAATGATTGGACGAGTAGAATGATTGGATGACCTAGGTAGTGAGGACAGTGTAAGCCCCGATAAATCAATCACTTTCAAATCTTCTTTCTTACGCTCAAGTGTCTTCACTCCGGTCTCCACACCAGGTGCAGAAGTCACTCCACTCAGCCCCAAGCTTCGTTTCAACACCCTTACACCGTTAACAGGTTATGAGCCCAAGCACCATGTCCTCTGCCCATGACGCCTCGACCAAGGTCACCATCGACAAGTTCAACGGCGACAACTACGCGACGTGGAACCGCTACATGCGTGGCGTGTTTCTGACTAAGTCGGTATGGCACGTAGTGAACCGGGAAACGACGCCGAGCTTCACGGATATCCGGACCAAGGACGACTACGTCAAGGCGAGCAACATTGCGTTCGGACAGATGTTGCTCCACATGAACGCGGACTACCATCACGTGGTTGGTGACTGCGAGGAAGCGTGGGGCGCGTGGACGCGCTTGAAGACGCTGTATGGTGGGTCGCAGAAGGCTGGTCGCATCTACCTGAAGCGCCAACTCTTCAGCATGGAGATGTCGGAAGGTGGCAATGTCTTGCATCATTGCAGCGAGGTCCTCAACATCAGCGCCAAGCTCAGCAGCATCGGCGCCAAGATGGAGGACGAGGACGTGGCGATCTGCTTACTGCGAAGTCTCCCCAAGAGCTACGAGAACGTCGTGCTCAATCTGGAGATGAGCAACGCAGAGCTGCGGTCGCAAGACGTTGTGAAAGTGCTCACAAACGAGCACATCAAGCGACAAGGTGAGAAGACGGCGACGGTGAAGACGGAAAACGCGGCTAAGGCGTTCAACACCGACCGAGAGTCTCGCCAATGCACCTACTGCGGGAAATTGGGGCACATGATTGACAAGTGCTGGACCAAGCAGAAGGATGAGGGTCGAGGTGCTCGACGCGGCGGCAACGGCCGTGGAAGCGGAGCTAACAACATCCAGTGGCGAAACGACGGCGACGACGACTACGACTACGATCGAGTAGCGTTCGCGGTTTCCCTGGAATGTGGAGTATCGACGAACAAGAATGTGTCTGGAATGTGGGCGGTCGACAGTGGTGCCACACACCACATCTGTAACGACAAGTCCAAGTTCGCTAATCTCATCGAGCGCGATGAAGGCGAACTCTCGGTGGCCGACGGGAACAAGGCGGCTATCAAGGGTGTGGGGACCATCGTGGAAAGAGTGGTCCTGCCCAACGGCGCCGAGCGCGAGATCGAGATCAAGAACGCGCTCTATGTGCCTAACATGAGCAAGAATCTGCTTTCCGTACCGCCGATCAACAAGAACGGAAAGTTCCAAGTGGTGTTCGATGGCACCGAGATGCACATCGCACGCAAGGACTCGAATCAAGTTATGGCATCGGCGGATCTCGTAGATGGACTCTACTGGCTTCGCACGCCTCTTCGATCAGCAAATGCGGCGACAGCTGGAAGGACGGTCGACCTGCATGCGCGTATGGGTCACGCTCCAGTCGAGGTGCTTCGCAAGATGGTCGACAACAAGATGATCAAGGACGCGAAAGCACCTTCCAAGCCTAGCGGACCAAGTCTGTGTCGCGGCTGCCAGCAAGGCAAGATGGTCCAAAAACCATTCCCTAGCAACCGTGACAAGCGTCGATACGACACCTTCGAGTTGCTTCACTTCGACATTTGCGGACCCATGGAGAAAGCCTCGCTAGGTGGCAGCAAGTATTTGCTACTGATCGTGGACGAAGCTATTGAGGGTTGCTGGTCTTGGTACATGTGTCCAGCTGTACCCATTAACCGGTCAACCTGAACCGGTCCAATACGATCCCGCTGTGATTATGGTAAGTTGTTTATGCCACCCATGATTGGACGAGTAGGATGATTGAACGAGTACAGAATGATTGGACGAGTAGAATGATTGGATGACCTAGGTAGTGAGGACAGTGTAAGCCCCGATAAATCAATCATATTCGAATCTTCTTTCTTCCGCTCAAGTGCCTTCGCTCCGGTCTCCGCACCAAGTGCAGAAGTCACTCCACTCAACCCCAAGCTTCGTTCCAACACATCTACACCATTAACAGGTTATGAGCTCAAGCACCATGTCCTCTGCCCATGACGCCTCGACCAAGGTCACCATCGACAAGTTCAACGGTGACTACTACGCGACGTGGAACCGCTACATGCGTGGCGTGTTTCTGACCAAGTCGGTATGGCACGTAGTGAACCGGGAAACGACGCCGAGCTTCACGGACATCCGGACCAAGGACGACTACGTCAAGGCGAGCAACATTGCGTTCGGACGGATGTTGCTCCACATAAACGCGGACTACCATCACGTGGTTGATGACTGCGAGGAAGCATGGGGCGCGTGGACGCGCTTGAAGACGCTGTATGGTGGGTCGCAGAAGGCTGGTCGCATCTACCTGAAGCGCCAACTCTTCAGCATGAAGATGTCGGAAGGTGGCAATGTCTTGCATCATTGCAACAAGGTCCTCAACATCAGCGCCAAACTCAGCAGCATCGGCGCCAAGATGGAGGACGAGGACGTGGCGATCTGCTTACTGCGAAGTCTCCCCAAGAGCTACGAGAACGTCGTGCTCAATCTGGAGATGAGCAACGCAAAGCTGCGATCGCAAGACGTTGTGAAAGTGCTCACAAACGAGCACATCAAGCGACAAGGTGAGAAGACGGCGACGGTGAAGACTGAAAACGCGGCTAAGGCGTTCAACACCGACCGAGAGTCTCGCCAATGCACGTACTGCGGAAAATTGGGGCACATGATTGACAAGTGCTGGACCAAGCAGAAGGATGAGGGTCGAGGTGCTCGACGCGGCGGCAACGGCCGTGGACGCGGAGCTAACAACATCCAGTGGCGAAACGACGGCGACGACGACGACGACTACGATCGAGTAGCGTTCGCGGTTTCCCTAGAATTTGAAGTATCGACGAACAAGAATGTGTCTGGAATGTGGGCGGTCGACAGTGGTGCCACGCACCACATCTGTAACGACAAGGCCAAGTTCGCCAATCTCATCGAGCGCAATGAAGGCGAGCTTTCGGTGGCCGACGGGAACAAGGCGGCTATCAAGGGTGTGGGGACCATCGTGGATAGAGTGGTCCTGCCCAACGGCGCCGAGCGCGAGATCGAGATCAAGAACGCGCTCTATGTGCCTAACATGAGCAAGAATCTGCTTTCAGTACCGCAGATCAACAAGAACGGAAAGTTCCAAGTGGTGCTCGATGGCACCGAGATGCACATCTCACACAAGGACTCGAATCAAGTGGTGGCATCGGCGGCTCTCGTAGATGGACTCTACTGGCTTCACATGCGTCTTCGATCAGCAAATGCGGCGACAACTGGAAGGACGGTCGACCTGCATGCGCGTATGGTTCACGCTCCAGTCGGGGTGCTTCGCAAGATGGTCGACAACAAGATGATCAAGGACGCGAAAGCACCTTTCAAGCCTAGCGGACCAAGTCTGTGTCGCGGCTGCCAGCAAGGCAAGATGGTCCAAAAATCATTCCCTAGCAACCGTGACAAGCGTCGATACGACACCTTCGAGTTGCTTCACTTCGACATTTGCGGACCCATGGAGAAAGCCTCGCTTGGTGGCAGCAAGTATTTGCTACTGATCGTGGACGAAGCTATTGAGGGTTGCTGGTCTTGGCCAGGTGTACCCATTAACCGGTCAACCCGAACCGGTCGAATACGATCCCGCTGTGATTATGGTACGTTGTTTATGCCACCCATGATTGGACGAGTAGGATGATTGAACGAGTACAGAATGATTGGACGAGTAGAATGATTGGATGACCTAGGTAGTGAGGACAGTGTAAGCCCCGATAAATCAATCACTTTCGAATCTTTCTTCTTCCGCTCAAGTGCCTTCACTCCGGTCTCCGCACCAAGTGCAGAAGTCACTCCACTCAACCCCAAGCTTCGTTTCAACACCCTTACACCGTTAACAGGTTATGAGCCCAAGCACCATGTCCTCTGCCCATGACGCCTCGACCAAGGTCACCATCGACAAGTTCAACGGCGACAACAACGCGACGTGGAACCGCTACATGCGTGGCGTGTTTCTGAATAAGTCGGTATGGCACGTAGTGAGCCGGGAAACGACGCCGAGCTTCACGGATATCCGGACCAAGGACGACTACGTCAAGGCGAGCAACATTACGTTCGGACTGATGTTGCTCCACATGAACGCGGACTACCATCACGTGGTTGATGACTGCGAGGAAGCGTGGGGCGCGTGGACGCGCTTGCGGACGCTGTATGGTGGGTCGCAGAAGGCTGGTCGCATCTACCTGAAGCGCCAACTCTTCAGCATGGAGATGTCGGAAGGTGGCAATGTCTTGCATCATTGCAACGAGGTCCTCAACATCAGCGCCAAACTCAGCAGCATCGGCGCCAAGATGGAGGACGAGGACGTGGCGATCTGCTTACTGCGAAGTCTCCCCAAGAGCTACGAGAACGTCGTGCTCAATCTGGAGATGAGCAACGCAAAGCTGCGATCGCAAGACGTTGTGAAAGTGCTCACAAACGAGCACATCAAGCGACAAGGTGAGAAGACGGCGACGGTGAAGACTGAAAACGCGGCTAAGGCGTTCAACACCGACCGAGCGTCTCGCCAATGCACGTACTGCGGAAAATTGGGGCACATGATTGGCAAGTGCTGGTCCAAGCAGAAGGATGAGGGTCGAGGTGCTCGACGCGGCGGCAACGGTCGTGGACGCGGAGCTAACAACATCCAGTGGCGAAACGACGGCGACGACGACGACGACTACGATCGAGTAGCGTTCGCGGTTTCCCTGGAATGTGAAGTATCGACGAACAAGAATGTGTCTGGAATGTGGGCGGTCGACAGTGGTGCCACGCACCACATCTGTAACGACAAGGCCAAGTTCGCCAATCTCATCGAGCGCAATCAAGGCAAACTTTCGTTGGCCGACGGGAACAAGGCGGCTATCAAGGGTGTGGGGACCATCGTGGATAGCGTGGTCCTGCCCAACGGCGCCGAGCGCGAGATCGAGATCAAGAACGCGCTCTATGTGCCTAACATGAGCAAGAATCTGCTTTCAGTACCGCAGATCAACAAGAACGGAAAGTTCCAAGTGGTGTTCGATGGCACCGAGATGCACATCTCACACAAGGACTCAAATCAAGTGGTGGCATCGGCGGATATCGTAGATGGACTCTACTGGCTTCGCACGCCTCTTTGATCAGCAAATGCGGAGACAACTGAAAGGACGGTCGACCTGCATGCGCGTATGGCTCACGCTCCAGTCGAGGTGCTTCGCAAGATGGTCGACAACAAGATGATCAAGGACGCGAAAGCACCTTTCAATCCTAGCGGACCAAGTCTGTGTCGCGGCTGCCAGCAAGGCAAGATGGTCCAAAAACCATTCCCTAGCAACCGTGACAAGCGTCGATACGACACCTTCGAGTTGCTTCACTTCGACATTTGCGGACCCATGGAGAAAGCCTCGCTAGGTGGCAGCAAGTATTTGCTACTGATCGTGGACGAAGCTATTGAGGGTTGCTGGTCTTGGTACTGTGTACCAGCTGTACCCATTAACCGGTCAACCTGAACCGGTCCAATACGATCCCGCTGTGATTATGGTACGTTGTTTATGCCACCCATGATTGGACGAGTAGGATGATTGGACGAGTACAGAATGATTGGACGAGTAGAATGATTGGATGACCTAGGTAGTGAGGACAGTGTAAGCCCCGATAAATCAATCACTTTCGAATCTTCTTTCTTCCGCTCAAGTGCCTTCACTCCGGTCTCCGCACCAAGTGCAGAAGTCACTCCGCTCAGCCCCAAGCTTCGTTTCAACACCTCTACACCGTTAACAGGTTATGAGCCCAAGCACCATGTCCTCTGCCCATGACGCCTCGACCAAGGTCACCATCGACAAGTTCAACGGCGACAACTACGCGACGTGGAACCGCTACATGCGTGGCGTGTTTCTGACCAAGTCGGTATGACACGTAGTGAACCGGGAAACGACGCCGAGCTTCACGGATATCCGGACCAAGGACGACTACGTCAAGGCGAGCAACATTGCGTTCGGACAGATGTTGCTCCACATGAACGCGGACTCCCATCACGTGGTTGATGACTGCGAGGAAGCGTGGGGCGCGTGGACGCGCTTGAAGACGATGTATGGTGGGTCGCAGAAGGCTGGTCGCATCTACCTGAAGCGCCAACTCTTCATGACCAAGTCGGTATGACACGTAGTGAACCGGGAAACGACGCCGAGCTTCACGGATATCCGGACCAAGGACGACTACGTCAAGGCGAGCAACATTGCGTTCGGACAGATGTTGCTCCACATGAACGCGGACTCCCATCACGTGGTTGATGACTGCGAGGAAGCGTGGGGCGCGTGGACGCGCTTGAAGACGCTGTATGGTGGGTCGCAGAAGGCTGGTCGCATCTACCTGAAGCGCCAACTCTTCAGCATGGAGATGTCGGAAGGTGGCAATGTCTTGCATCATTGCAACAAGGTCCTCAACATCAGCGCCAAACTCAGCAGCATCGGCGCCAAGATGGAGGACGAGGACGTGGCGATCTGCTTACTGCGAAGTCTCCCCAAGAGCTACGAGAACGTCGTGCTCAATCTGGAGATGAGCAAACGCAAAGCTGCGATCGCAAGACGTTGTGAAAGTGCTCACAAACGAGCACATCAAGCGACAAGGTGAGAAGACGGCGACGGTGAAGACTGAAAACGCGGCTAAGGCGTTCAACACCGACCGAGAGTCTCGCCAATGCACGTACTGCGGAAAATTGGGGCACATGATTGACAAGTGCTTGGACCAAGCAGAAAGATGAAGGGTCGAGGTGCTCGACG
>NW_003303659.1:25129-27012 GCF_000142945.1 Phytophthora infestans T30-4 | reverse complement strand
ACATCCAGTGGCGAAACGACGGCGACGACGACGACGACTACGATCGAGTAGCGTTCGCGGTTTCCCTGGAATGTGAAGTATCGACGAACAAGAATGTGTCTGGAATGTGGGCGGTCGACAGTGGTGCCACGCACCACATCTGTAACGACAAGGCCAAGTTCGCCAATCTCATCGAGCGCAATGAAGGCGAACTTTCGGTGGCCGACGGGAACAAGGCGGCTATCAAGGGTGTGGGGACCATCGTGGATAGAGTGGTCCTGCCCAACGGCGCCGAGCGCGAGATCGAGATCAAGAACGCGCTCTATGTGCCTAACATGAGCAAGAATCTGCTTTCAGTACCGCAGATCAACAAGAACGGAAAGTTCCAAGTGGTGTTCGATGGCACCGAGATGCACATCTCACACAAGGACTCGAATCAAGTGGTGGCATCGGCGGCTCTCGTAGATGGACTCTACTGGCTTCACATGCCTCTTCGATCAGCAAATGCGGCGACAACTGGAAGGACGGTCGACCTGCATGCGCGTATGGCTCACGCTGCAGTCGGGGTGCTTCGCAAGATGGTCGACAACAAGATGATCAAGGACGCGAAAGCACCTTTCAAGCCTAGCGGACCAAGTCTGTGTCGCGGCTGCCAGCAAGGCAAGATGGTCCAAAAACCATTCCCTAGCAACCGTGACAAGCGTCGATACGACACCTTCGAGTTGCTTCACTTCGACATTTGCGGACCCATGGAGAAAGCCTCGCTAGGTGGCAGCAAGTATTTGCTACTGATCGTGGACGAAGCTATTGAGGGTTGCTGGTCTTGGTACTGTGTACCAGCTGTACCCATTAACCGGTCAACCTGAACCGGTCCAATACGATCCCGCTGTGATTATGGTACGTTGTTTATGCCACCCATGATTGGACGAGTAGGATGATTGGACGAGTACAGAATGATTGGACGAGTAGAATGATTGGATGACCTAGGTAGTGAGGACAGTGTAAGCCCCGATAAATCAATCACTTCGAATCTTCCCTCTCCCGCTCAAGTGCCTCACTCCGGTCTCCGCACCAAGTGCAGAAGTCACTCCGTTCAGCCCCAAGCTTCATTCCACACCTCTACACCGTTAACAGGTTATGAGCCCAAGCACCATGTCCTCTGCCCATGACGCCTCGACCAAGGTCACCATCGACAAGTTCAACGGTGACAACTACGCGACGTGGAGCCGCTACATGCGTGGCGTGTTTCTGACCAAGTCGGTATGGCACGTAGTGAACCAGGAAACGACGCCGAGCTTCACGGACATCCGGACCAAGGACGACTACGTCAAGGCGGGCAACATTGCGCTCGGACTGATGTTGCTCCACATGAACGCGGACTACCATCACGTGGTTGATGACTGCGAGGAAGCGTGGGGCGCGTGGACGCGCTGAAAGACGCTGTATGGTGGGTCGCAGAAGGCTGGTCGCATCTACCTGAAGCGCCAACTCTTCAGCATGGAGATGTCGGAAGGCGGCAATGTCTTGCATCATTGCAACGAGGTCCTCAACATCAGCGCCAAGCTCAGCAGCATCGGCGTCAAGATGGAGGACGAGGACGTGGCGATCTGCTTACTGCGAAGTCTCCCCAAGAGCTACGAGAACGTCGTGCTCAATCTGGAGATGAGCAACGCAGAGCTGCGGTCGCAAGACGTTGTGAAAGTGCTCACAAACGAGCACATCAAGCGACAAGGTGAGAAGATGGCGACGGTGAAGACTGAAAACGCGGCCAAGGCGTTCAACACCGACCGAGAGTCTCGCCAATGCACGTACTGCGGGAAATTGGGGCACATGATTGACAAGTGCTGGACCAAGCAGAAGGATGAGGGTCGAGGTGCTCGACGCGGCGGCAACGGCCGTGGACG
>NW_003303659.1:22565-24697 GCF_000142945.1 Phytophthora infestans T30-4 | reverse complement strand
AGCGGGATCATTGCCTCACTCTAAGAAGCAGTAACCGGTTGTGTAGCCGGCAGTGAAGCTACCCTGCAGGGCATCCGCAACGGATCGCACTTTCCAGGATCTATCCATACAAGCCCGCGCGTCAGCATTGTTGGTAAAGTGTCGTACTACTTGGATCCCTTCGTGGATCTGACATCTCCAGGGCCAGAGCTTGTTGGATTTTGATCCGGACAGCTGGAGTGGTCATCGCTGCGAAATCTACCTCTCTCAATTCATACAATACCGCGGCAAACAGGGCGTAATCCTCGATGAGCCTACTGTAGTAGTTCAAACTGCCCAAGAAGGATTGCATCGCCCGTAACGACTGCGGGAAGGACAAGTCGGCTAACGAAGACAGGTCCTTAGGATTCACCTCCAATCCCTCCTTGGAAACTCGATGGCCTAAGTAAACCACCTTGCGCATCCCCCAATAGCTCTGTACCACACTGATAGAGAGATTCCACTTAGTACACGCCTCCAGTAGGGATGTCACTCTTTCGCACAACTGATCCCACGATTTCGCCGGGATTAGAATGTCGTCGATGTAAGATCTGCGTACTAACACAGATGGGGTCCCAGGATCCCCTGGCTCCCCCGCTTCGAATGGATCCACTTCCGTATGGCCTTCCCCGGATCCACCCTTTTCGGGTTCCTGTATTCGGGTCAATCCATAAAGGGCGTTATCGATCAGGCATTGGTAGATCTGGGGTGCGTTCTTCAATCCAAACGGCATCCGGTTCCACTCGAACAGGCCAAACGGTGTGATGAAAGCGGATATTGCGCTGGTGATTTGTGGGGACTCAAATTTGGTGATCAGACAGGTGCGAGGTGAGATTGACTGCAAGGCCCCGGCCCTAACACTGTTACGGCAGAAAGTGATGATCCACCTGCGTGGTTGGTTGAATCACGAGTTGGTGCATGTCAAGCGAGATTGGAATGCCAGTGCCGATAGCTTGGCCAGTGCCGCTTTACGGAATCAATGTGGTGTCGAAGTGGAGAGAGAGGCCGAGCAATAGGATCTCGTTACGTTGAACCGACTAGACGAAGTGGTGGTAGTTGGATCCGGGAAAAGGACAGTCCAGGTGATGGCTATCACTATGTCCAGAGGAAGGATTGGATCCAGCCCCCAGATTCTCGAGGAAACATTTGTGAAGGGAGTACGCATCGAGAGGATCCTCAAAGCACAGAACGAGGAAGCTTGGATCTTGGGACTAAAGAAGTATCTGATGGGGGATGTACGAGACCTGAGTCGGGAGGATACCAAATCCTACAGCATTATCGCTACGGATTACGCAGTGGATCTAAATGACTTGCTCTTCTATTGCCCCCCTACGAAGAGAGTCCACGAGGATCGAGATGGATTGATGAGATTGGTGGTGCCGGAAACCTTACAACAGGATGTTCTACATCATTATTACGCTAGTTTATCGGTGGACGTCAAGGGATTGGTCGGACCTACCAACGGATCCGGGAATGTTTCCACTGGAGGGGACTATTCAAGAGCGTGCAACGATATGTCGGTGAATGCGTGGATTGTGAGACAGGCAAGGGCAGACCCACAATCGAAGGGGAGTCACCTGGGAATATCCAAGCGACTTACCCTTTCCAAATCA
This sequence comes from Phytophthora infestans T30-4, assembly GCF_000142945.1. Taxonomy (NCBI): domain Eukaryota; phylum Oomycota; class Peronosporomycetes; order Peronosporales; family Peronosporaceae; genus Phytophthora; species Phytophthora infestans. The sequence continues at coordinate 23,066 of NW_003303659.1, read as the reverse complement.
TAGCCATGGATCATATCCCCTCGTTGCCCAAGTCGTTCAAAGGAAACACAGAATTGTTGATTTGGGTGGACCTGTTTACCGGATACGTGATAGCCAAGGCTAGTGCATCTAGAACTGCGCAAACCATTGCTGAATCGTACGAGGAGTGTGTTTTCCGAAGATTTGGAGCTAGCGAAATGATTAGACATGATCGGGAGCCAGGCTTTATGTCTGATTTCTTTCGAGCATTCAACCGGATCCTGGGGCAGCGACAGCGGGCAACCATGACATATCGTCCCCAAGCTAACGGGTCGGCCGAGCGCATGGTACAGACGATCACGAGAGCACTCAAGATGTATGTCCAGGATTTGGATCAGAGGGATTGGGATGAGTACGCAGAACGGCTCCCCTTCGCGATAAACACCGCCCAAGACAGGATCCGGGGTGATACCCCATTTTACTTGGTACAATGGGTGGGATCCCAAATCTACCCTGGAAGCGGCCATTGCGGTATGTAGCACC
>NW_003303659.1:0-4278 GCF_000142945.1 Phytophthora infestans T30-4 | reverse complement strand
AGTCGGTCCCTAGATAACTCAGGGTCGGTGGACGGGTGATCGCAAAGACCTGAAGCCGGGTCGCCGGATCCTGCTGACCCACAAGTGGATCCTAGCTTTTCATGGGACAAAGTGTCTGGATCCTTGCCGAGAGTGGCAACACTAGCCAAACAAGAACCGTCGTGTTTAAACTCGCTAGAGGATCAAGTCGATCCAACAGGCGACTTCCCTGGTACCAGGGTACCTGATCCCACGAAGACAGAAGGAATGACGGGTGAAAGAGGGTCGCGGTGCTTGAATCCAATGGTGAATCCGACGAAGACGGAAGATGAACAAGTCTGCTACCATGAAGGCGGGGATCTACACGCCGAGGATCTCGGAGAAGGCCTGGCGGTGATCCCGGAGGTACCACTGACCACAGAAGAGGTCACGATTGACTATATCCAAGTGGATCCAGGGGCGAACGAACCCGCGGAAGTGGAGCGGTTACGTCAGAAGATCTGGGAAAGCCGACATCTGCTGATTGGTAAAGATAATGCATTACCGCCCACTGCCCGCGGAGTTAAATGTGACATCGATGTCGGCGACGCGAAACCGATCGCTCAAAGGGTGCGGAAGGTGGCGCCTCAGTTCCGAGAAAAACTATCGGATCTGATTAAGGGACTGCTGCAAGCCAAGATCATCAGTTTCTCAACGTCCCCGTGGGCATCTCCGGTGGTAATCATCATCAAGAAGAACGGGGTGGATATACGTCTGTGCATTGATTACCGGCTAGTTAACAGCCTGACTCGATTGATGGTGTATCCGATGCCTCTGATCAATGAGCTGTTGGAAGATTTGGATAAAGTACTCTGGTACTGTTCTCGAGACATGGCCAGTGGTTTCTGGGTGGTTACTATGACGGATCGAGCTCGCGCAATATCCGCATTCATCACACTGTTTGGCCTGTTCGAGTGGACCCGGATGCCGTTTGGATTGAAGAGCGCACCCCGGATCTACCAACGCCTGATCGATAACGCCCTCTATGGGTTTACCCGAATACCGGAGCCCGAAACCGGTGGATCCGGGGAAGGCAATACCGAAGTGGATCCATTCGAAGCGGGGGAGCCAGGGGATCCTGGGACCCCGTCTGTGTTAGGACGCAGATCTTACATCGACGACATTCTAATCCCGGCGGAATCGTGGGATCAGTTGTGTGAAAGAGTGACATCCCTACTGGAGGCGTGTACTAAGTGGAATCTCTCTATCAGTGTGGTAAAGAGCTATTGGGGGATGCGCAAGGTGGATTACTTAGGCCATCGAGTTTCCAGGGAAGGATTGGAGGCGAATCCTAAGGACCTGTCTTCGTTAGCCGATTTGTCCTTCCCACAGTCGTTACGGGCGATGCAATCCTTCTTGGGCAGTTTGAGCTACTACAGTCGGTTCATCGAGGATTACGCCCTGTTTGCCGCGGTATTGTATGAATTGAGAGAGGTAGATTTTGCGGCGATGACCACTCCAGCTGTCCGGATCAAAATTCAACAAGCCCTGGCCCGGGAGATGTCAGATCCACGAAGGGATCCAAGTGGTACGACGACAGAAGAGGACTTAAAACGGGAGCTGGATCCACCCCGGGACCAACGGAGAGAGGATCCAGTCTGGATAGAAACGACGGATCAGGACATGGAAAAGGCAGAATCTCGGTGGATCCGAGCTCAACACGCATTCGTGGAGCTGAGGGACAGGATCGCGACCACGCCTATCCTCCGTCATTTCGATCCGGAGCGTCAACCTACGGTGATAGTTTATGCCAGTGACTGGGCAATCTCAGCGGCTCTGGTACAAAAACATGCGGGGATCTGTCATCCAGTCACCTTCGTCAGCCGGACACTGAAGTCGAATGAACTGAACTACGGAGCAGTGGAGAAAGAGATACTCGCGCTCCTGGGCGTGTTGGATCTGAATTACAACCTGCTAGTGGGAAGATCCATCCGGATCTTGACTCTACACTCTACACTAGCCTGGCTGTTCAAGTCGGCCGGGTTACAAGGACGTTTGGGACAGTGGGCAGCTTTACTCTCGCCTTGGACACTGGAGATTGTGAAATGTTCGAAAGGGGAAGACGAGATCCTGGGCGTCTTGGCCGCGAGCATCACTCCTCGAGCTAAGATGGATGAGGCGCTGACTAGGATCGCTCCTAAGAAAGAGCCCAAACGCCGGATCCAGATCCCGATCCCGACGGTACAGGTGGATGAGGATCTGTACGTCCTGAGTTTCGATGGATCCGCTCGCGTACGACGCGGAGGAGGAGCATACAGCGCAATACTGTGGAGACTGCCCGGATGGGAAGCTGTACGGGCCCCCAACACTCTTTTAGGTGAAAGGGCCTCCCCGCTCCAAGAAACCGAAGTAAAAAAGGGATCTCTCTCCTGGTTTTGGATTTTATTACAGGGAACAGAATCTCCAAACGCCTGGTGAATTGTGGGGATTCAAATTTGGTGATCAGACAGGTGCAAGGTGAGATTGACTGCAAGGTCCCGGCCCTAACACTGTTACGGCAGAAAGTGATGATCCACCTGCGTGGTTGGATGAATCACGAGTTGGTGCATGTCAAGCGAGATTGGAATGCCAGTGCAGATAGCTTGGCCAGCGCCGCTTTACGGAATCAATGTGGTGTTGAAGTGGAGAGAGAGGCCGAGCATCAGGATCTCGTTACGTTGAACCGACTAGACGAAGTGGTGGTAGTGGTATCCGGGAAAAGGACAGTCCAGGTGATGGCCGTCACTAGGTCCAGAGGAAGGATTGGATCCAACCCCCAAATTCTCGAGGAAACATTTGTGAAGAGAGTCCGCATCGAGCGGATCCTCAAAGCACAGAACGAGGAAGCGTGGATCCTAGGACTAAAGAAGTATCTGATGGGGGATGTACGGGATCTGAGTCGGGAAGATGCCAAATCCTACAGCATTATCGCTACGGATTACGCGGTGGATCTGAATGACCTGCTCTTCTATTGCCCCCCTACGAAGAAGTCAACGAGGATCGGGATGGATTGATGAGACTGGTGATGCCAGAAACCTTGCAACAGGATGTCCTACACCACTACCATGCTAGCTTGGAAGGCGGACATCAGGGTATTGGTCGGACCTACCAACGGATCCGGGAATGTTTTCACTGGAGGGGACTATTCAAGAGCGTACAACGGTATGTCGGGGAATGTGTGGATTGTGAGACAGGCAAGGGCAGGCCCACAATCGAAGGGGGGTCACCTGGGAATGTCCAAGCGACTTACCCTTTCCAAATCATAGCCATGGATCATATCCCCTCGTTGCCCAAGTCGTTCAAAGGAAACACCGAATTGTTGATTTGGATGGACCTGTTTACCGGATACGTGGTAGCCAAAGCTAGTGCGTCTAGAACTGCGCAGACCATTGCTGAATCGTACGAGGAGTGCGTTTTCCGAAGATTTGGAGCTAGCGAGATGATTAGACATGATCGGGAGCCAGGCTTTATGTCCGATTTCTTTCGAGCATTCAACCGGATCCTGGGGCAGCGACAGCGAGCAACCATGGCATATCGTCCCCAAGCTAACGGATCGGCCGAGCGCATGGTGCAGACAATCACGAGAGCACTCAAGATGTATGTCCAGGATTTGGATCAGAAGGATTGGGATGAGTACGCAGAGCTGCTTCCCTTCGCGATGAACACCGCCCAAGACAGGATCCGGGGTGATACACCATTTTACTTGGTACATGGGTGGGATCCCAAATCCACCCTGGAAGCGGCAATCCCAGTTTGCAGCACCAAGAAGAGGAACCGAGATCCAAGGCGATGGCGATACCAAGTCCAGAAATACTACCGGCAAGCTAGATCCCAGGTGAACGAACGACTGCGGACTGCGATACAGGGTCGAGCGGATCGACACAACGAAGATGCCGGTCCACATCAAATCCAAGTGGGATCGCAGGTGTGGCTTTATTTGGATCGAGTGAAAGAGGGGTATGCCCGCAAATTAGCCCACCTATGGCATGGACCGTTTCGGGTGAGCGAGAAGGTTGGAGAACATGCGGTAAAGCTGGAAACGGTAGGTACCGAATACCGCCTGTTCCCTGTAGTACACGTATCCAAGCTGAAGTTGGTCAAAGAATATCCGGATCGGCCGCAGATCCGTCTTTCGGTGGATGGATCCGATCGCGTCGACTTCGACGAAGTCCTCCTACCGGAAGATAGTTGGAATGTGGATCTCGAAGCCGACGAGTTCGAAGTCGAGAAGATCACCGATATGAGGTCGGGGAAGCGAACTCGATACGGACGGATTTACCG
>NW_003303658.1:366266-371693 GCF_000142945.1 Phytophthora infestans T30-4 | reverse complement strand
GCCATCGAGTGTCCAAGGAGGGATTGGAGGCGAATCCTAAGGATTCTGTCTTCGTTAGCCGACTTGTCCTTCCCACAGTCGTTACGGGCGATGCAATCCTTCTTAGGCACTTTGAATTGCTACAGTCGGTTCATCGAGAAATACGCACTGTTCGCTGCGGTACTATATGAATTGAGAGATGTAGATTTTGCTGCGATGACCACTTCAGCTGTCCGGATAAAAATCCAACAAGCTCTGGCCCGGGAGATGTCGGATCCGAAGGAATCCAAGTGGTACAACGCCAGAAGAGGACCTAAAACAGGAGCTGGATCCACCCCGGGACCAACGGAGAGAGGATCTAGTCTGGATAGAGACGACGGATCAGAACATGGAAAAGGCAAAATCTCGGTGGATCCGAGCTCAACACGCATTCGTGGAGCTGAGGAACAGAATCGCGACCACACCTGTCCTCCGTCATTTCGATCCGGAACGTCAACCTACGGTGATAGTTTATGCCAGTGACTGGGCAGTCTCAGCAGCTCTGGTACAAGAACATGAGGGGATCTGTCATCCAGTCACCTTTGTCAGCCGGACACTGAAGCCGAATGAACTGAACTACGGAGCGGTGGAGAAGGAAATACTCGTGCTCCTGCGCGTGTTGGATCTCAATTACAACCTGCTGGTGGGAAGATCCATCCGGATCCTGACTCGACACTCTACGCTAGCTTGGCTGTTCAAGTCGGCCGGGTTACAAGGACGTTTAGGACAGTGGGCAGCTTTACTCTCGCCTTGGACGCTGGAGATTGTGAAATGTTTGAAAGGGGAAGACGAGATCCTGGGAGTCTTGGCCGCGAGCATCACTCCTCGAGCTAAGATGGATGAGGCGCTGACTAGGATCGCTCCTAAGAAAGAGCCCAAACGCCAGATCCCGACGGTACAGGTAGATGAGGATCTGTACGTCCTATGTTTCGATGGATCCGCTCGTGTACGACGCAGAGGAGGAGCATACAGTGCAATACTGTGGAGACTGCCCGGATGGGAAGTTGTACGGGTCAGATCCACTTACGCGGAAGGCCTCACCGTCAATGAAGCGGAGTATAACGGGCTTCTTCTGGGTTTGGAGCTACTAAAGGGACAAGATCCAAAAAGGCTGGTGATTTGTGGGGATTCACATTTGGTGATCAGACAAGTGCGAGGTGAGATTGACTGCAAGGCCTTGGCCCTAACACTGTTACGGCAGAAAGTGATGATCCACCTGCGTGGTTGGTTGAATCACGAGTTGGTGCATGTCAAGCGAGATTGGAATGCCAGTGCAGACAGCTTGGCCAGCGCCGCTTTACGGAATCAATGTGGTGTCGAAGTGGAGAGAGAAGCCGAGCATCAGGATCTCGTTACATTGAACCGACTAGACGAAGTGGTGGTAGTTGGATCCATAAAAAGAACAGTCCAGGTGATGGCCGTCACTAGGTCCAGAGGAAGGATTGGATCCAGCCCCCAGATCCTCGAGGAAACATTTGTGAAGAGAGTCCGTATTGAGCGGATCCTCAAAGCACAAAACGAGGAAGCGTGGATCTTGGGACTAAAGAAGTATCTGATGGGGGATGTACGAGACCTGAGTCGGGAGGATACTAAATCCTACAGTATTATCGCTACGGATTACGCAGTGGATCTGAATGACTTGCTCTTCTATTGCCCCCCTACGAAGAGAGTCAACGAGGATCGGGATGGATTGATGAGACTGGTGATGCCAGAAACCTTGCAACAGGATGTCCTACACCACTACCATGCTAGCCTGGAAGGCGGACATCAGGGTATTGGTCGGACCTACCAACGGATCCGGGAATGTTTTCACTGGAGGGGACTTTTCAAGAGCGTACAACGGTATGTCGGGGAATGTGTGGATTGTGAGACAGGCAAGGGCAGGCCCACAATCGAAGGGGAGTCACCTGAGAATATCCAAGCGACTTACCCTTTCCAAATCATAGCCATGGATCATACCCCCTCGTTGCCCAGTCGTTCAAAGAAAAACACAGAATTGTTGATTTGGGTGGACCTGTTTACCGAGATACGTGGTAGCCAAAGCTAGTGCGTCTAGAAACTGCGCAGACACATTGCTGAATGCGTACGAGGAGTGCGTTTTCCGAAGAATATGGAGCTAGCGAGATGATTTAGACATGATCGGGAGCAAGGCTTTATGTCTGATTTCTTTCGAGCTTTCAACCGGATCCTGGGGCAGCGACAGCGGGCAACCATGGACATACCGTCCCCAAGCTAACGGGTCGGCCGAGCGCATGGTGCAGACGATCACGAGAGCACTCAAGATGTATGTCCAGGATTTGGATCAGAGGGATTGGGATGAGTACGCAGAACGACTCCCCTTCGCGATGAACACCGCCCAAGACAGGATCCGAGGTGATACCCCATTTTACTTGGTACATGGGTGGGATCCCAAATCTACCCTAGAAGTGGCCATTCCAGTTTGTAGCACCAAGAAGAGAAATCGAGATCCAAGGCGATGGCGATACCAAGTCCAGAAATACTACCGGCAAGCCAGATTCCAGGTGAACCAACGGCTGCGGAGTGCGATAAAGGATCGAGCAGATCGACACAACGAAGACACCCGTCCGCACCAAATCCAAGTGGGATCGCAGGTGTGGCTTTATTTGGATCGAGTGAAAGAAGAGTATGCCCGCAAATTGGCCCATCTATGGCATGGACCGTTCCGGGTGAGCGAAAAGATAGAAGAACATGCTGTAAAGCTGGAAACGGCAGGTACCGAATATCGCATGTTCCCTGTAGTACACGTATCCAAGCTGAAGTTGGTCAAAGAATATCCAGATCGGCCGCAAACCCGTCTTTCGGTGGATGGATCCGACCGGGTAGACTTCGACGAAGTCCTCCAGCCGGAGGATAGTTGGAATGTGGACCTCGGGGCCGACGAGTTCGAAGTCGAGAAGATCACCGACATGAGGTCAGGGAAGCGAACTAGATACGGGCGGATTTACCGGTGAATTTCTGGTGTATCGGCGTGGATATGACGAACCCCAGTTGGGTAGACGAGGCAGATCTGAACTGTGGAGCATTACTCTATGATTTCTTGCCGGATCGTACGAATCGTAACAGATTCGGCGTGATGCAGTCTCATGAAGAAGAGTAGGAAGGGGATCCATGGATGTGAGTTGGTCATGTCGATGGGAGGATGAAGAAGGACCCACAGGAAGGGTGTGGGTCAGGAGGAGGAGGATCGCTGATGTGAGTTGGTCACATCGGAAAGAAAGAGAAAACGAATCCACAGGGGAAGGGTGGATTAGGAGGAAGGAGTGAATGTTTATGCATAAGAGTGACGTTTTGCGTGCGAGGAGTCCTGCTTGATCTCAAGCGCGAGCTTTCAAGAGCCCGAACTATACTGACCCAATTAAAACTGGGTCATTGGCGTTAGATCCGGATGAAATCCAAGCGTGGATCCAACCGGATCCGGAATCCAGCCCGGATCCAGGTGTACACCGAAAGGGTGGATCCAGCCCAGATCCAGGTGTACACTGAAAGGGTGGATCCAGCCCAGATCCAGGTGTACACTGAAAGGCTCTGACTGGATTTCTCAACCGACGAGGGAATGTCACAGACATATTCAAGTAAGGGAGTGTGGATTATAATAGCTTATGCAAAAAGGCTAGCTCGACCCAGTTTCCAGTCGCTAGTTACTACTACGAAACGAATCCACGAAGACTGAAACTGGGGGCGTGGCGTCAAAGAGTGATAGCGATCAGGTAGTCTTGGGCTGAACATTGAAGAACTTGCCCACTAGACGCTGGATCTGGCGTCCTGGGTGTTGGCTCAAGTCCCCGCGAAACTGGATACGCCAAGGCTCGGCTTCGTCGATCTCTCGCAAAGCTTCCAATAGGCTCGTGGGTTCGGGGCGATGGAGGTTGGGATCCTCCAAGTTGGCTTGACGGGATACGGATCCCGGAAACCAAGCCACCTTATCCCCGCGTCGGGGAAGATGCAAGAAGGATGGATCCAACAAAACATCATCGTCACACCAACCGTCCTGGATCGCCAACACGAGGGTCACGAGAACTTTCTTCCAAGCCCGACCGGCATGACTACGTCTGTTGCCACGCTGCTTGTTGAAGTTGGACAACCAAATCGAGCCCTGCAGTTGATTACGAGAGATGGGGAATCGGTGAGTGCCTTCCCATACGGCAACCCGGTGCTTGGAAACGAAATCCCGGAGCGCGCGAACGAACAGCCCAAGACGTCCGCGCACATCACCCCTGAAGCTAACCGGATCCACCACTGTGGTGGCCAGCGTATCCCACGGGGCAGCATTCAGCAATTCTTCCACGTGAGGTCTGGTGATGAGCGAATCCACATATCCGGCCGTCGGGATGACGTCCGCTTCCCGAGGGAATATCCATTCAGCTCGAAAAGGCAACTCAGGAAACAGTACCGTGATCTTCATTGAAATAATGGCGACCCGGTTCAATTTCTTGGCGGACCAAGGTTCAATGTCTCGGGTGGCAAAAGCCACGGGAGCACGCCGACCAGGAATGAAGGCGGCATCCGGTCCGAACGGGGCCACGGGGCGCGTCCCTGGCAATGACGAGTTAGGGGAGCGGGGATCAAGACAGATCCCGGGGATCCGCCACCATGAGACGATACCGGGGATCCGCCACCACGAGGCGACCCCCCTCCACCAGATCCAGGGGATCCGCCACCATGAGGCGACCCCCCTCCACCGGATCCAAGGAATCCACCACCACGAGGCGACCACCCTCCACCATCGCTACCCGATCCACCATCACTGTCGACTTGGATTGCAGCTCCCGCAGTGTCTCCTCCAGATCCGGCGGTGCCAGCGACTTGTGGAGACGGTGTCGAGAGGGATCTCCGTCGGGCTTCAAATCTGGACTGGGACAAGGCCCGTCGCGTGTCTTCCTCCAAGGCGTCATCAGCGGCTCGAGTCTCCTCCGAACCCTCCGGACTTTCATCGTCATCGCCGTCATCGTCCTCATCGCCCAGAGTGAAGGGATACGGGCCGGAGGACGACGTACGCTTCGACGACGGTCGGATAGGGGGCCCTGAGCCGTCGGACCAGTCTGATTCCTCATTCTCGTCGTCCTCCGAGCTGCCAAGTCCACATCCAGGGGGAATGACACGTTTGGCTTTCCCCTTCCCGGGCCCAGTACGGGCCGGCGGATGGCTGGTGGAAGCTGGCTGGGGAACGGCAGGCGTCGTCACCGAAGGGCCAGCGGTGGATCCCGACAGAGACGGTCTGGGTTTAGCGGTGGATGGGGTTAACCCCGTCGTAGGAGCAGCGGTTGCTGAGGATCCAGTTGACACCACTGCCTGGGACGACGGCGCGATCGTGGGATCTGGTCTTGGACGCCGATCCCGATTTGGATACAGACGTGGATCCCGCCTTGGCAGTCGATCCGGACTTGGATA
>NW_003303658.1:362316-365080 GCF_000142945.1 Phytophthora infestans T30-4 | reverse complement strand
TATTTACTTTTATTGCGGCCAAGCCGATTTTGGGTAAATGTATCTGTTTAACTATCTAGCATAATTAAACCTAATCAAATGCATAACGTGTGGCTTTCGGCCAACGTACTGAGAGACCTTGTTAACTCTCCAACTTATGTACTGAGAGTTTGTTAACTCTCCGGGTACTTCGTACCCCTGTGTGCTCCACACCATTTAACCCCGTTACACTCTCCCCCACTAAGATGAGAACATTCCGTTCTCGAAACTCTCCTCAGCGAGGTCACGTCTTGTTAAGACGGCGGAGGTTACTTCACCTCACACCAGCGTTGTACAGCTCCGTGAGCTCTCAAACGCCTACGCATCGTTGATGCCCACTTTCTCGTCGTCGGCCCAATGCTCCAAGCGCAGCGCGCATCTTGCTCTCAAGCGGTCTCAGACCTACGCTCGCGCTCCGCGCCTACTCCAAGAGCTGCAAACTGCTTAGAGCAATGCTCTTGACTCATTCGAGTCGTCGACAACAGCTCAGCGGTTGAATACTCGCTTCACAAGCGATAGGTCGGTGGTTCGAATCCACTAGGGCACAGCCCTCTCGTTCCATGAACGATTGTTCACGCTTGGACAAGCTTAAGGGCAACACCCTTTTAGCTCAATGGTTGAGCGTTGGCTTTGAGAGTCACAGGTCGGTGGTTCGAGCCCACCAGGGCACAGCCCTGTCGTTCCATGAATGATTGTTCACGCTTGGACAAGCTTAAGAGCAATATGCTTTTAGCTCAGTGGTCGAGCGTTGGCTTTGGAAGCCACAGGTCGGTGGTTCGAGCCCACCAGGGCACAGCCCTCTCGTTCCATGAACTGTTGTCCTTGAATGGACAAGCTTAAGGGCAACGCCCTTTCAGCTCAGTGGTCGAGCGCTGGCTTTGAAAGCAATAGGTCGGTGGTTCAAATCCACCCGGGCGCAGCCCTCTCATACCATGAGTAGTCCGTTCTCGGACTGACGTACGGGCATCGCCCTTATAGCTCAATGGTAGAGCTCCGGCCTGTCAAGCCAAAGGCCAGTGGTTCGATCCCCGTCCAGGACACCACTTTCGCTGTTACAGCGCATCCACATTTGGATCATGCTCATCGATCAAGTTGTTTCAAAACAACTATGCGTCTATCGAGACGCTTGTGCCTGAACTTGTTCAGCACAGCACGAAGCACCTGCTTCCTTCGGGACCATGTCCCTAACACTACGAGGTCTCTCCACCTCCTGCTCCCGCTGAGCACCGCTCATACGTACGAGCTGGCTGCTGCAGCCACTGGTCAGAGCCTGAGCTCAACTACTGACCTGATCGCTCCCCACTCTAGTGGGAGGCGCCCAGCGCCTGGCGACGCTGTCGCACGTCATGGTGGCGCTTCGGCACATGATGTGCCCGGTTGTAAGCGTCAACGACGTCAGGGCAATCTTGCCGGAGGATAGCCTCAAACTCCCATGAGTTCTGTGAGTGAGGGTAACCCCTCCACTTCACCAAGTACTGGATACGACCCTGGCGTCTACGCCACGCCACAAGGCGTTCCACGTGAAAGTGGAGCTCACCATGCTCATCGAGCAGAGCTGGAGGAGGTCTTGCCTCAGCTGGGCTCTCGCGGGGAGAGTCAGCACTTGCCGGAACGGTGTCTGCGTCCATACGACGCCGGCGTCCACGACGTGAACGTTCACGTTCACCGCCCATCGGTCGATCTCGAACTGATGATCCACCTTGTGGATAGGTTAGAGCCACCACTGTTGACTCACAACCAGGTCTCGGACCTTGAGCGTCCAGTCGCTCGGCTGAACGTTCAGCTTGGCTTGCTCCTGCATCTCGAGCACTTTGCTCCGCGACCTGTGGCTCTGCCACATGCTGTTGATCAGCCATCTGTGAATCCACCACTTGCTGTCGATCAACAGCCTCCCGTGGCTCTATCACCTGCTTCCCTGCAGCTGTCCGTGGCCCAGCCACCGTTGGTGCCAACGCCTCCGCGCTCACCTGAGCAGGGTCTTAAGCAAGCCAACATAGAAGACCGGATGCGTGCGCATCTTCTTCGGAAGGTTGAGCGTATACGCTAGGCCCTTCCTGGCCACGACCTTAAACGGTCCTACGAACCGAGGTCTTAACTTCGTTTTGAGGACTGCAGACACTGCATGAGTAGGTAGGTTTTTAGTGCTTAATAAAACTTGGTCTCCGACCTCAAACCTCTCAACATTGCTTCTGCCCTTGGCATCTGCATGTTCCTTCTGCGTGTCTTGGCTTTCAGCCATAGCGTCGCGTACTTGACGCATTACGCTCAGTCTCAAAGAGACAAAGTCATCGACTTGCTTGCGAACCGCAACAGGGCTGACATCAGCTAGCCGCTCGGCTATACCTCCCCCATCAAGCCCTGAGGCACTGCGTGGCGGCGTCAGTGGGACGCGAGGGTTAGCCAAGCCGTTCACATAGAACGGAGTGTAGCCTGTCGAGGCGTGCACTGCATTATTTAATGCGAACTCAACGAGTGGAAGCATCTGGCTTCAGCGTTTTGGCGCCTCAGCGCATACGCTTCGGAGGGTATCCTCCACAACGCGATTCACGCGTTCGGTTTGACCATCGGTCTGCGGATGGTCCGCTGTGGACATGTCCAAACGAGTGCCGAGCACTCTGAAGAGGGACGTCCAGAAATTCGCAGTGAAGCGCGGGTCTCGATCCGAGACAATTGCCTCCCGCAAGGCATGTTGGCGAAAGACTCGGTCTAAAAACACCAAAGCTGTACCTTTACCATCAATGGTGTC
>NW_003303658.1:350239-362216 GCF_000142945.1 Phytophthora infestans T30-4 | reverse complement strand
CTTATCCTTGGGAAGGCCAAACACAAAGTCCATACTCATGGACTGCCAGCATCCCTTGGGGACAGGCAAACTCGCCAATGGCGCTGCCGTGTTCGGCGCGGACTTTGTCCGTTGACACGTCTCACACGTGCGTACATAGGTGCCGGCCCACTTATACATCTTGGGCCACCAGTACATCGAGCTCACCGAGCCATAGGTCTTCTCCCGACCTAAGTGCCCGCCCACGGGCGTATCATGAACCTCATAGAGGATTCGATACTTTAGATCCTCATCATGAGGAACGACTACACGAGGGTTATCCTCAGGGTCGGTGCTGTAGTACAGCAGGCCACCATCGAGCGAGTATCGATGCAGCCTCGCACATAAGCGCGCAGACAATTCCATGTCTGAGTTTTTAAACTCTTCGCTCCCAAGAGCCCGTAGCAGCGCTACGCACATGTCGTCCTGTGCATACGCTTTGCGTATCAAGTCAGGCACTGACGACGTCACTGTCGTGACATGAGCTAATTCGTAGTCCGGCCTGCGCGAGAGCGCATCGGCCGCTACATTAAACCGCCCCGGCTTGTACTTCACCTCGAAGTTATACTCGGCAAAGAAGGAAAGCCATCTTGCCATTCTCTGATAGAGATGAGGCGACTGTGTCGCAGTGCGTAACGACGCATGATCAGTCAAGATCACAAAAGGCTTAGAGCCTAGCAGGTGTACCCTGAATTTGACTAGAGCATACTTCATTGCAAGTAGCTCTTTGTCATGAACTAGATAGTTCTTCTCTGCAGCTTTGAGCTGGCGAGACTCAAACGCGATCACGCGCTCACGCCCTTCGGCGTCTGCTTGTAGTAAAGCACAACCGATTGCAAAATCGGAGGCGTCACAGACGACGCTAAACGGACTATCCGGGTCCGGTAGCGCAAGGATCGGAGCCTGGAGAAGGCGCTCCTTCACAGCCTCAAAGGCTCCGTCGTGCTCGACGTTCCAGCACCATGGTGCGTTCTTCTTAAGGAGATCTGATAATGGCCGAGCCATCTCCGCGTAGTTCGCGCTGTACTTATGCAAGTAATTGGCTAAGCCTAGCCACTTGCGTAAGTCTTTTTGGTTCTTGGGAACCGGCCAGTCCACGATGGCCTTGACTTTGGCAGGATCTGCCCGTAAGCCACGCTTCCCAATGAAGCACCCGAGGAAAGGTATCTCCTCCGCGCCAAAGACGCACTTGTCCAAGCTGACATACAACTTATTAGTGCGCATGCACTCGAGCACCGCTCGCAAGTGGTCAATGTGGTTATCCACGTCTGACTTTCCGTGCTCGGCACGACTATGGACGAGTATATCGTCAAAGTACGTTTGAGCGTACGCCCGGTGGGGCCTAAACAACTGCGTCACAAGACGATTGAACGTCGCTGGTGCGTTCGACAGCCCATGGGCATCTCCAGCCACTCCCAGAGCATACCGCTCGGAGTACTCACCGCTGTCAGCGGAATGTCGCTCGCTCTCATGAGCAATTGGTAGTAGCCATCGACCAAGTCGAGCGCGCTGTACAATGTACAGCCTACCATGTTATTTTGCAGAACATCCTTGCGAGGAATCGGCGTTTGGGCCGGGATAGTGGCCGCATTTTGCTTGTTAAAAGCATGAACAATGCGCCGCTTGCCGTTCGGCTTTCTGACACAGAACGTGGGTGTCGAGTGCGGAGACTTACTCTCGCGCACCATCCCTGGCTCGTGCTTCGCACGGAAGAATGCGTCAATGACGTCACACAGCTCTCTCGGCAAAGGCCATTGCCTTGTTACGCAGTATTTGGTTCCAGGAACCAGGTCAATCTCATGACACACGCCTCGATCCGGAGGCAGGCCCGTCGGTGGGTTAATCGAGACAACGTCTCCATACTCCTTCACCACCGGGTAGAAGGGATCCGAAGGATCTTTGATGATCGCCGATCCACTTGTTGCGCTCAGCGCCTTCTTGGTGTCCTTTAGGACCGCGTCGTCCACGACGGATGAGGAGTTCAACTCCTCCTCAGGTCCCAGCAGGACCACCTCGGCTAGCTCGTCTGTCTTTAAGGCTTCGCCAAACTCGGCAATGTACATCTCGTCCAGCTCTAGCAGAGCATCTGCAGCGGGCAGAGTGTCAAGGCTGATATCGCCTTCTACCTCCCCCGTCACTCCGCTAACGAGTGTATACAGCTGTTCATAGCAATCACGTGGAGCATCACCGCTCGACACGTTGGACACATCGTCCGACGTCGAAGACGTCACAGACGCCCTGCGTCTTCTTCTCCTCTCCCTCCGCGACCGAGCCCGGCCGGATGAGGGCGGTGTGGCGACATCTCCGTCACCACCACCGGGTGCAGCAGCACCATCACTCCTCGAAGAGGATACAGTGTCTCGCAAGACACTCGGCTGAAAGCCAAGAGGATCTTGACCTTCACACAGCGAACTAGGTGTCATTTCACCTGCATCTCCTGGGCCACGCCCATGATGCCTCGACTCGCAGTCGACCGCGACCCTCGGGTCACGCAGCGGTAGGTCATCGACCAGATTCGTACCACTCAGTGGATTACGCGCCACTCCGCGCTCGTCCTCACCAGGACCCAGCAGTTGGTCATTGACCTGACCTGCACCGCTCAGCGGATAACGTACCGCACCACGTACGCCCTCAGGGCAAACAGCAACCTCGTTGCTAACAATTTCGGACATACCAATGTCCAGCACTACGGCCGCCTCGGCCTCGTGCTCGCGCCGAAAGCGCTTCTGCTTCCTAGCAGAGGTGGGTTCATGACTCACCAAAGCTCCACTAGGAGCAGGGTGCGATGCATCCAGCGTTTTCGACTTCCAGTCGATCCATGGCTCATGGCGTTCCAGCCATGCCGTACCAAGGATAAGGTCATACCTCGCATCCAGGTCTAAGACCAAACAGCGTTCCACGCTATCTAAGTTCTCAAACTTCACTTCAAGGTCTACAGAGACCTTCGACACAGTTACCAGTGTCCCCGTCGCGAGACGGACAGAGATCGTATCTCTCGTTGGCACTTCCAGTGCCTCAGCATGCAGCTGACTCCCTTCCAGGGTGGAGCGACGGGCGTAGTTGCCCGAGGCTCCTGCGTCAGTCAAGACTCTCCATGGATTTTCAGAGCCCTTCACGTTCGCTTGAACGACCAGCAAGCCCGGCTTGCACACACTCTTTTCGTAAGAGAGCTCAGCTCTCTTCGGGGCTGAGCCCCGTTGCCCTCTACCTCCTCGAGGCACAACAGAACTTAGTTCTTCCCCAGTAGGCCGCCCCGCGCCTACTGGGAATTGCCGTTTCCCGGCGATGACCCGGAGGGTTGGCTCGCCGGAGCCACGCGCTTCTTGCGCAGCGGGCAATATGCCTTCAGATGCTTAGTGCTATTGCACACAAAGCATAGGCGGATGCCGACACGCTGCTCCGCAGCAAGAAGCTTCGCTTCTTCATCTTCAGCATAGCTGAGATCCATTGGCTCTGGACCGCTCAAAGAGCTTGCGCTACCAGCGCTCCAACCAGGCCGCGCCGACCTGAAGTTGTGCTCGGCATTCAATGCCACATCCACCGCCTCTTCGAAAGAGTTAGGGTGTACACGGAACACTTCCGTTCGAGCTGCGCTCACACGAAGTCCCTCCATGAACACGGTCACGCTGACCAGTTCCGGAAGAGGGTCCGCCGCCATTCCGGCGATAAGAGTTCTCAACTCTTGGACATAGTCCAATAAATCGTTTTTACCCTGGCGGGTAGCAAGGAATTTTGACCGGAGACGGTACGCCTGATTGGGCGGCGCGAACACGCGCGAAAGCTGTTGCTTCAGCTGATCCCAAGTGGGAAATGCAGCGTCAACAGACGTGCCGCACGTTAGTGCCCATTCGCGAGCGCGACCTCCAAGCCTGGAGATAGCCAGCGCCACGCGCTGATGCTCAGACTGAAGCAGGGCCGATCCCATGGCCATCTCGACCTCACGGGTCCAGAGAAGGAGATTCTCTCCATCCTTCCCCTCGAAGGTTTTTACGCTCACCATGAGCGGTTTCAGTCTCATAGACTCTTCACGCGTCATCGACGCCGCCGCCGTTGCGGCGCTCATCTTCTCTTGGACATGCTCCAAGAGCGCGTTCTCGTATTGGGAGAACGGTTCCAGCCTGGCGGTGACCGCCTCTGGACCTTGCGATGCAAGATGAGCCACGCCCTCCGGGCCAAGCAAGGACATAAGCTTAGTAAGCGCGTCCTGCTGCGCCGGGGGCAAATTCGCGAACACGGGGTGTTCCATCCTCGCAGAGGATATACTCAACCGACTCAGGAGCGGGATTGACTACAAGTGCTACCAAGTGCAGCGGGGCTGCTGTAGCTTTAGCGTCAGAGGAAGACGTTCGACTCAAAGAGTCACTAATATTAAGTTCTTTATCCAAAGGACACTTACAGCCCAAGACCAGGGCTCAAAGTTAGTACCTTAACTTTATGCTTCAAAACCAGAAGTTTTTATGTACTATTATTGCGGCCAAGCCGCCTAGGGGTAAATGTATCTGTTTAACTATCTAGCATAGTTAAACCTAATCAAATGCATAACGTGTGGCTTTCGGCCAACGTACTGAGAGACCTTGTTAACTCTCCAACTTATGTACTGAGAGTTTGTTAACTCTCCGGGTACTTCGTACCCCTGTGTGTTCCACACCATGTAACCCCGTTACAGAGTCGATCCAAACTCGCATCCGCGGCTGCCCTAGCTGTCTGAGAATCCTCCAGATCCCGCTCGAAGTCGTGGATCCGGGATTGGAGCTGGTGGATCTCAGATCCAGCGAGCGCCATCTGCCTAAGGAGATGGTCGTTGTCATCTCGCATGCCATCTCGTTGACGGGAGGCGCGATCCAGCCGTCCGGTCAGGTCGCGGATCTCGACCGCTTGATCAGCCAATAAGAGTCGTAGGTCCTGCGAACGAGAGGCCGCACGGTGCTCCCACCCCTGGATCTCCATAGCCTGGTCATGGACCTGGGCTCGCAAGGTTTGGAGCTGGGTGGCGTGCAAAGACGCAGCTTGATCGCTAACATCTTGGGCCGTCTGGAGCTCCGCCATCAAGGTTTGCACCCGATCGGAAAGAGCTTGGTCCAGGGTACGCAGATAGGTGGGCGACATTGAAGAGGGGCTGACCGGAGGAGTGGTGGATGGATCCTTGCCCGGCGATTGACTGGTACGCTTGGCGGGAGACATGTGTCACGAAGAGGAGAAGGCAGTTGTGGATGCTGGTAGTGCACGTCGTGAACGCTGTTGTGCAGCGCCGAGAACGTACAGGAGGCGATTGTGGTGAAGTGCTTTCTCAGAAATAAGAGAATGGGCCTGACGCGGGGTCACTATCCCGAATCAGTGACAATTTCAAGTGATTAGAGAGGATTTGGGTTGTCTGGCACGGATGCAAGTTGCCTGTGGTGGATTAGCCATGACGAGCAGCACCCCGTATGAAATGACGGTGGATCTGGTATGAGTGATGTACGGGAAGGCGAAATCCACCAAGACTTATCTCGGATCCACCCTTACCTGGATTCACTTAGATGGGTATGGGATATACTATATAAGGGTGGATCGAGTGTGTATCCTATGAACGAATGATGGTAGGTGCCCTCTGAAGGTGGATCTAGTAGCCACGGTTAACAAGAAGTCAGGATCCACCGCGAGGTGTCCCGGATCCCATACTTCCGAATTCGGATCCAAGGAGGGAGGATCCCGCATGGAGGGACCTGGATCCAGGATACAGGGATGATGGATGTGGTGGATCTCGAGCTTTCGTGGGACAATGGAGATCACAGACGGTTGCGAGACGATGTTGGATGATTGGAGAGCTCAGATCTACGACGAGTGTGCACTTACAGTGAAGTGGATCCAAGCGACCTGGATCCGGATGAGTGTACCCATAATAGGGTGACCATAATGATTACGTCATAGATCTGGTGGATCTGAAGATAATACAGCTGGGATGATGGGTCAAGGAAAGAAGGGACATGCAGCCGGGTCTGGTAAGGAAGTTAACAAGTGAAAGACATAGAAGGTAGAAATCCAGGCAGGTATAAGCTTAAATATCAATACAGAACCCAATTTGCACAGTATCACGCAAGTGCCTTCCTGCCCTCAAGAACCGGAACTACATTGGCCGTACGAGCTAGGAGAAGGTTGGGAATTGCGAATCTAGTGTTGATAGTGATAACTGGATAATACATTGGCCAGATCCTACAACCTAGTGAGCTTTTCCTTTACTTGTGCAGATCCGACAGGTAACCGAATTTACTACTTGGTCGGTTACACCCTAGAGGCTCTCAACTCTCAAGATCCCGTCACAGGAGGCGGCAAGTACGACGCAAAGGAGCTACAAAGGCAAGGGAACACACCCGCAAGGCAACCCTACGGCCAGATCCACGATCTAGGCCCCGGATCCATAAGCTCGAATATTCGCTTAGGATGTGGAACTATCCACGGACGCAGAGTGAAGATTTTCCACTGCTGCTCCACCCCATCCGCACGTCTCGCCAAGACACTCAAGCTTCACCACTTGAACTTTTCGGAAGTTACCGAGAGAGCAAGATCTCGCCCTACCGACGGGTACATAAGGTGAGGAAAGTTCAGCAGAACACGGATCATCGGGGGACCCCCTCCGTTAGTCGGTGTCTGGGTGCAGTTGGTAAGTTGGATCCAGCAATCTCGCAGATTTTGCTGATCCCGCTCCGCCATACAGGGAGCAAGAGCACCATGATGCCTTTGACAGCATCAAGACCAGTCTCCAAGAGGCTCCTGTCCTGGCCCTGTCGGACGAGACGAAGCCGTTTAGCGTCGTCTGCGATGCCTCCGATTACGCCATCAGGTGTGTACTGCTGCAGGCCGACACGGCTGGATATGAACGAATCATCTCGTTCCCGTCCAGGAAGCTCAAAGCCGCCAAACGGAACTACCCTGTCCACGACAAGGAGCTCCTGGAAATGAAGTATGTCCTTGTGAAGTTACGGGCTCACCTTCTGGGCTCACGGCCCTTCGTGATCTACACAGACCACGCATCCTTGAGGACGGCGACAAATTCGCCTCACCTCTCCCAACGGATGGCGAGGTGACTGTCCTTCTTCGCGGAGTACAACGTCCGCGTCGAGTACAAGCCGGGCAAGCTCAACGTGCTTGCGGACGCCCTCTCTTGGCGTCCTGACTACGAGTTGGCGCACATCACACGGGTGACAACGGATCTATTTGATCGGATACGCATGGTGTATCGGGAGGATGAGGCTGTCGCACCTATCGTCACGTTCCTCACGGCAGGAACAAGCGCGAAGTCCGACTAGCTTTCGTCGCGACCGCGCTCCCGGCTCCACCGATATGAGTTGAAGGATGGCCTCCTCTATTACCGGGTGGAGCCCAATGAACCTCCACGTGTGGTCGTACCCAACGACGAGGATTTGAAGTTTGATGTCCTCGCGGAGGCACACGAAGCGCCCTCCAGCGGCCCTTGGGCCGCGAGAAGACCTATCTGTCGGTCTATCAGGCCTTTTGGTGGACCAACATGTACAATTGGGTCGCCCGATACGTGAAGACATGTGAAACATGTCATCGGGTCAAACCCGCAGGGCACTCTTCGTCTCAACTACAGAGCCTGCCCGTACCGGCTGTTGGAAGTCGATGAGTCTTGACTTCATCTTTGGACTTCCCGCCGACGGACACGGCAACACCGGAATTTTGGTGTTCGTGTGTCGGCTGAGCAAGATGGTACATCTTGCTCCGGTTCCCGTCACTGTTACGGGCGAACAAACCGCAAGGTTGCTCGTCGATGGCGTGTTCCGCCATCACGGTCTCCGGGAGACGATTGTCTCGGACCGAGACCCGCGGTTCACGGCTGCGTTTTGGAAAACGCTGTTTCCCTTACTGGGAACTCGTCTGCAGATGTCCACTGCGGATCATCCACAGACAGACGGCCAGCCAGAGCGCGTCAATCGAGTGCTCGAGGACACTCTGCGAGGTGTGTGCGCGGAAGCCCCGCGAACATGGTCGACACAGCTTCCAGTTGTTGAGTTTGCGCTCAACAACGCGGTGCACGCGTCCACAGCTTTGCGCCGTTCTACTTGAACGGCTTCCGCCACCCCAGAGTGTCTCTCACGCTTCGAGGAGACACTGTATTCTCTATTCTAAGTGGGGGAGAAGCTCGGAAAGCTATTTCCTCCCAGGTCTCAGATGCGAGACCGGTTTCGCTGCGGAAACAAGTAGAATCCTTTGTGAATATCAAGCTGAGCGTTATCAGCAGGGTCTGCGATGCCATAGTAGCGGCCCAGGACAGAAAAAAGGAGTACTCCGACAAACATGGAAGAGGAAACTTAAGTATGTTTAAGATGGGGGACTTAGTGTTACTCGACACGAGAAACCTACCGCTAGACACTGTAGGATCCGTCGGCAGCAACAAGCTGAAAACACCTTTAATGGGAACCATTGGGCATTCCGGGGCCCCAAACCCACAGGGCGTTTTTTAAAATTCTCTCGACCCCCCCTCAAAATCTCGGAGGCGACGCACCCGACGTTCTATGTTGGACGTCTTAAGCGGTACTTTGATCCGCAGAGGGTTGCTGACTCGCAGACCCACCTTGGCCCAGCTCCTCGAAGCGAGGGCCGGCCACAGACGTCGACGAGGGCGTCGGAGCAGGCACCCAAGCCTCGGTCTGAACAGCAAGGCTGCAGTCAAGACCGTACGCCGGAGGGGGCCCGTACGAACAGACCCCGGAGCCATACGCCAAGTACGTTGGGCACGCACCATACGCGTACGACTGGGAGTGCGTCAAATGCGGCTCCGGACGTAGAAGCAGAGCCTCCGTACGTCGGATCATGCGTGCAGAAGGCCTCGTCAAGAGCGGACGAAGCGGACCACCGGTCCACCCGCAGATGCAGGCGCGAGACCTCACGCTCCAACAGATCCAGGCGGCCCGCAAGACGAGCGAGCACGCCCTGATTACCGGTCTGTGCGGCAGCATCACCGCCCTTCCCAAGGCCAAGTGCAATCTCAAGCACGAGGATGCGTTGACGAAGGCGGTCAACTCAGGGCCCTGCGTCTGACCCGCAAGAGAAGTACTCAGACGAGAGTAGCACTCCGAAGGCGCCGAGTCCTCGTACGCGTACGAGGGCACCCTCGCCCCTGCTTGACCGGAATGGAGAAGTCCACTACCACGTCGAGCGGATACTCCAGGAGCGACGGCGTCGCGGTAAGTGACTGCTCCTCGTGAAGTGAAGGGGTTATGCCCACTCCGAGAGCTCGTGGGAGCCGATTGAGCGGCTTTTAATAGACTGCCCGAAGGCTGTCGCAACATGGGAACAGCAGCGGCGACAACTTCCTAAGTAGTCGGGGACTGCTTGCCCGAACGGGGACCGGACGTTGACGACACTCCGTACCCGCGCTCATCGTGAGCGCTAGAAGCCGCGCGCTTCAAAATGTCCCTTGGCAGCATGCGCTTGCCGCCAAGTGGGTGAACCGGACATGAAGATCATGCCGGTCCAGGATGCGGGATAGCAGCTGATCTTCAGGTCACGTACCTCCGAGGGCGAGTACTTAAGAGACTCCACCCATGCCCAGAACATGTCCTCACAAGAACTCCACGTGGGACAGTTCTCGGGCATAACCCAGGGGTATCCCCAAAGAGGGTAGAGACCACCCCGGTTCTTGGTCTTCTTACGACAAGTCGTGAAGTCCTTCAGAGGGATTCGGTGCGACGCGAGAAGCACGCACCGGGCCGCCTCCAAGCTGTCGACAAACAGCTGCTCCTTCTGAACAAGGGTACGCTCGTAAATGCCCCTAGAGGTGTGACCACCAATAAGGCCACGAGGAGCGACGAGAAGCTCCAGGAAGAGGTCAGCCCCAGAGCTCTCCTCGGGAGGCCAATACCCTCCTGAGTTGATGGCAGCTCCCTGGCTGACGGGTGCCACCACTGAACCCCCACGCGTACTCTGGGCAGCTTGTAAATCCTCCTGCTGCTGGTCGAGGTCGTTAGCGATCTCCCGGGGCTCTGGAATGTCATTCTCCTCCTCCTCCCCCTCGTCCTATTCATCTGAGGAGCCGAAGAGGCCCCGACGGAGTGCCCAGTCTCTTTCTCCTCGCGGAGTGGAGACTTCGAAGCCGTACGCCTCTTAAAGGGCTTGGTGCCTTCGGCTTTAGCGGCCTTAGCACGCGCAAGACCCTCGGCAAGCGAGAGACGTTTAAGAAGTTTCTCTTCCTTGTCACCGCCAGCGTTGGGAGAGCTCTTAGCCTTGACAGCCGGACTCTCAGAGCAAACATACGTCCTGGGACTGTGATCACCGTGATCACTAGCGAGCGACTGCACGCTGTCGTCCTTGTGCTCGCTGGACACTGGGCTATGCACTCCCGTAGAGCCCACAGGAGCATCGTGCGTGCTCCCTGGCTTGCCTTCGTCCTCACTGCCCGAGTCGAACTCAGATTCGGCGAACCGAGGGTTCGGACGGTTGTCTGGGGAGGCCGAGGGTGACGGGCTGCGGCGCTTGCTCAAACGCTTGCCCACAGCCGCACCACCAGTTAAGCCGAACGCCTCGGAGGCCACCTTAGTAGCCTTCTGGAGTGCCGAGCCTTTGCCGTGAGGCTTAGTGCTCTTGGCTTGCGCCTTTCCGGCAGCAGCCTTGGAGCGTGCCTTTGCACTGCTCTTCGCAGTGCCACGGGGCATGGTAACGGTCGATGTGGAGACCAAGAAGAAGAGCGCTCAAACTGCTGCTCGAGGCTCCAACTGTGAAGTGAGCCTCCGCCGCGCTCGCGCGGCCAAGTCGATGTATTTCGACTTTGAGAATGAAAGTTTGTGACGTACACTTCTTCATTCGGATTGGTTGGTAAACTAAACCTAAGTGGGGGAGGATGTAACGGGGTACGTAGTCCTAAGTGTACCCCTAGTTACATGAAGTGTGACACGTCATACTTCGGGATATTTGGTACAAGGTACCAAGGTCGTCCAAAGCCAACCATTGACTGATGACATTGCTTTCTATAGGTGACTTATAGTTTGTATTTAATTCAAGCTTAACCTACCTATAAATATACTTAGTTTACAGTTTACCTTGAATTGGTCACTTCGCTCCCTTTCGTTAAAAGGGGACCTGTGAACTGCCGTTCACTGAGAGTTTGTATACTCTCGGAAGCCAACTTCCTCTAGCGCAAGGTGCTGTCTGACCCCGTCACATCGCATCTTCACGGACTCACAATACTGTACTCGTAGCACATTCTTTTGTACGAAGTCCTTCACAAATTTGTGGCGCGTGTCAATGCGCTTGGCGCGTCCGGATGAATCCTCTCCTTCCAACGGATCTATTGCAGCTTGTCGACATGAAGCACTGACGGCTCCAGTAGCTTCAGTCCTATCGCTTTGAGGCACTCCATGATTCCCAGCATCTTCGCGGTCGTCTGTGATGCTGCTACGAGCTCTGACGCCATGGTCGACAGTGCAACGCACACTTGCTTCTTGCACAGCCATGCTACTATCACTCCTGCAACCATTAGTCATCCCTTGTTACTGAGATCCTGTCTTTCTTGTTGGATGCGTAGCCAGCGTCGCTGAACGCCTCCACGAGCACCCCATGATTGTTCATTATGTTCTTGTTGGTGTTCATCAGGAACTTCGACTTATTCGTCCCCTTTAAATACTTAGCAATCCTCTTCGCTAACCTCCAGTCGGCCTCGGTGGGGCGTGCGCGTTCTTCGTCACGCAGTGCACTGCAAAAGAGACGGCAGGCCTTGTGCATCTTGCGATCCATAAAAAAACTGCCCACCAAAGACTGAAAAGTCTGCACTGTTGGCCGCCTTGGGCTTCCTGCACCCTTGCTTGGCAGTACTGCACTGGTCTCCTCGCCACCGTATCTACCGGAGATCGGCGTACGTACTGCTGCCGCGTTATCCAGCTCGAACTTTATTAGTAGATCCTGGATTACTTGCTCCTGGTCCGGTGCTCACCCTTCTTCATCGTCGTATTGAAATGCAATCCTC
>NW_003303658.1:347339-348717 GCF_000142945.1 Phytophthora infestans T30-4 | reverse complement strand
CAGAACGGACACACGCTCGTGTACTCCTGCCTCCGTCGGTCCTGTCACCGCGCCTGTCCTTGAGTGTCATGGGCCCCTTGATATATCTCCCAATGACGCCTCCGATCTTATCAATGGGTGTGTCCGCTTCCATATCTTTCTGCGACTGGTTCTTTTTACTCTGCTTACCTTGTGCACAGTATAAGCAGTTCATGCTCTCTCGCCTCGTCAATTTGATGCCTGAGCCGTCCGCGTCTGCCATGCGCTCTACCGTGTCGTACGCGATATGCCCCAGACGCTTGTGCAGCTCCAGTAGCGTTGTCTCAGTCGCAGCCTCGTTCATTGAGCTGTTTGCTTCTTTTAGTTGATTAACTACCGTACTAATCCGCGCCTGCTTGCTTGTATTCCCCGTTGTGTCGATCATCAACACGTTGTGGTGTCTGTGAATCTCGAACACGCGTACCCCACGCTTCTGTTGCACCATGTAGCTTTTGCCGGGGTGACGCTTAAGGTACAGACCTTTCTTCTCCAATCTACCGTAACTCATGATGTTGTCGGCCAAGTTCTTAGCGTAATGAACTTCCGAAATGTCCACCACGACTTCTCGTCCATTCACGATCGTCTTGAGCTCCACAGAGCTTGATTACCCTAACGTTTTCACAATTCACCGCTTTGTATTGATCGTCACATTTCACTGCGTTCTTCAACAGTTCTGCGGTCTTGACCAGATGTACGCTGGATCCGCTATCCAGGATCCACGCGTGTGTCGGCGCTCGTGCCCGTCCCGACCGCTAGCGAGACCTTGATCTCCTTGGCACCGCTATTCTTCTTCTCTGGACAATTTCTCGCAATATGTCCAATGTGATGTAGTGATTTCTCCAGAGTTGCGGATAATCGCCCGTCGACAAAGATGCTGCACCGCCCAAGATGTTCAAGCGACAAACCTTCGGTCATGAGATGTACGGTGACCCCAAGGCGCAAGAGACTCGACGGCGTCAGTACCGAACTCTCAACGGATATTGGATACGGTCCATATGTCACTGAATCCGGGCTGTCCTTTTTATTAATAATGGACTGGCCGGATTCGCATTCAGCGGCCAAGAACTGACCATCTACGGTACAAACCCTCGGTGGCGGTTGGGATGAGCTCGCGGAAGACTCGGCGACCCTTTGAAGGCACGTTCACCGTCTGGGACAGGGCGCGGGCCGTGAAAGATACTCATGCAACGGTGCAGACAACGCTTGGCGTGCAAGAAGATCCATAACGGATCCGCTCAATATCGCGGGGCAGACGTCCTGCTTAACGCGGCGCAGCACGTTAGCTGGCGTAGAGGGAAACATGGCCTTGAGGTGCCGGTGGCACATGGTAGACTCTCGTGCGTCCTCTTGTCGGCGTCGG
>NW_003303658.1:341765-344726 GCF_000142945.1 Phytophthora infestans T30-4 | reverse complement strand
TCTTGTCTTGCTTCGAAACTCGTCAAGCCTCCAAGCTTTAGTGGCGTCACATATGTGGGGGCTTGTACAAATCTCACCACGGCTTTGGATACTTCTGTAAGCGCCAAAACGATAATAGTGATATTAAAAAGTGACAATGTAAAAGAATCTCTAAATTCCATTCTGTTTTTCAACAAATTGATCGTTACCATTAATAGGTTATCTTAAAGCGTTTACTAATCATAGAATGGACCTAGTGATGGGTCACTATCCCGAATTAGTGACAATTTCAAGTGATTAGAGAGGATTTGGATTGTCCGGCCGGGATGCAAGTTGCCTGTAGTGGATTAGCCGTGACGAGCAGCACCCCGTATGAAACGACGATGGATCTGGTATGAGCAATGCACGGGAAGGCAAGATCCACCAAGACTTATCTCGGATCCACTCTTACCTGGATCCACTTAGATGGATATGGGATACGTTATGTACGGGTGGACCGAGTGTGGATCCTATGAAGGAATGGTGGCAGGTGTCATCTGAAGGTGGATCTAGCAGCCACGGCTAATGAGAAGTCAAGATCCACCGCGAGGTGACCCGGATCCCATACTTCCGAGTTCCGATTCGAAGAGGGAGGATCCCGCATAGAGTGACCTGGATCCAGGATCCAGGAATGATGGGATGCAGTGGATCTGGAACTTTCGTGGGCCAATGGAGATCACAGACGGTTGCAAGATGATGTTGGATAATCGGAGAGCTCAGATCCATGACGAGTGTACACTTACAAGGAAGTGGATCCAAGCAACCTGGATCCGGGATGCGTGTACCCATAATAGGGTGACCATAATGATTACGCCATGGATCCGGTGGATCTGAAGATAATACAGCTGGGATGATGGGTCAAGGAAAGAAAGGACATGATGCCGGGCCTGGTAAGGGATCATACAAGTAAAGACATAGAAGGTAGGAATCCAGGCAGGTATAGGCTTAAGTATCAATACAGACCTCAATTTGCACTGTGGAGGGCAAGTGGCCTGTAGTCGTCTCGGGGGTTTGATTTGGCCTCGGGCGATCGCCGTAACAGGAGTGAACATTGGCCCTGGACAAGGACAGCGTCTACTTCGCCCGCCAAGCATTAGGTCTCACTATGGAGTAACCAAGATCATGAACTAGAGAACAAGTGGGCACGGAATCGTAACGGGATCATCAAGCGGAGAATAACTACGTGTGGCGTTTCGACGGGGATTGGATTTGGCCTCGCAAAACAATTGTAGCTGAGATGAGCATTGGCCTGGACAAGTTTCGTGTATACTTTGACCCTAGGGACTAAATCAATAAATAAAGACCTCAATTCGCACAGTATCGCGCAAGTGCCTGCCTCCCCTCAAGAATCGGAACTCCATTGACCGTACGAGCTAGAAGAAGGTTGAGAATTGCGAATCTAGTGTTGGTAGCGATAACTGGATAATACATTGGTCAGATCCTACAACCTAGTAAGCTTTTCTATACACGTGCAGATCCGACAGGCTAACCGAATTTACTACTTGGTCGGTTACACCCTAGAGGCTCTCAACTTTCAAGATCCCGTCACAGGAGGCGGCAAGTACGATGTAAAGGAAACGCAAAGGCAAGCGACACACCCGAAAGGTAACCCTACGGCCAGATCCACGATCTAGGCCCTGGATCCATAAGCTCGAATAATCGCTTAGGATTCGGAACCATCCACGGACGCAGAGTGAAGCTTTTCCACTGCTGCTCCACCCCATCCCCACGTCTCGCCAAGACACTCAAGCTTCACCACTTGAACTCTTCGGAAGTTACCGAGAGAACAAGATCCCGCCCTACCGACGGGTACACAAGGTGAGGAAAGTTCAGCACAACACGGATCATCGGGGGACCCCCTCCGTTAGTCGGTGTCTGGGCGCAGTTGGTAAGTTGGATCCAGCAATCTCCAGATTTTGCTGATCCCGCTACACCACAAAGACCCTCAAGTCGAGTTGATGCGTCCGATGAATGAGCTAGCAACGCCGAACGACGTGGACCCGACACCGAGGATTGGAATGGCATGGCACCGACCATTGGATCGCATCAAGCCGTTCTTAGGCGCTCGCAATAAGAGCGAGAACTGTATGCAGTGGCTCCGTGGGCTCGTCTACAAAATAACTGGAACGCACGGAGAGGCTGACAAATGGTGCATTCCATTTGAGCTAAGTCTCCGGGACGGAGCCATACATTGGTTTCGTCAGCTTTCGAAGAAGACGAAGCGCAAGTGGAAGCTGTTGAGCGATGCGTTCGTCCGCTACTACCGCTCGCATTTCAAGCAGACGGCACTGTCCCGTTACTACTCTGCAAAGCGAGAACGTAATGAATATCTGTGCGACTACATAAACAGGCTGAATGGCTACGCTCGGACCGCCCGTCTACACCTCGAGAGGAGTGGTCGTGACGGGAAAGAACACGTACAGCAGTTCCTGGCAACATGCGATGATGACAAGTTGGCGGAGAGTCTTTACCACCCTCGAGTCGCCGACATTCACGAGCTCGAAGAGATCATCGAAGATGTTCTGAAGGGCAAGGAGCGAATGGCCAAGCGTGACAGTGAGTATCAATACTCCAAGAATCGTGATGCGCGACGCGACGATGGGTACGCCCGCAATAATCGGCGTGATGACCGTCGCCTCGATGACAACCGCAATAAACCAAGCGTGACTCTCATTGAAGCCACGGTGGACGACCTACTAGATGAATTAGAAGGTCGTGAAGCTGCTCAGGGAGGCACCGAGTATTCAAACGAAGATCCGAACGCTTACAACGATGTCCAAGACGAGTACAACGACTTTCAGCCCGATAATACGGATGGTGATTTCTCATTGGATGAAAATGACCGATACCTCGCCGCTGCTAACGAAAATGAGCGCCGTGCAGCTGCTGAAGGCACCTACGCACGTTCAGACAACCGTCAACCGCGTGGAAAAACGCCTGATC
>NW_003303658.1:334883-337234 GCF_000142945.1 Phytophthora infestans T30-4 | reverse complement strand
TCACGCGGGGTGTGCTCTTATCCGGGCGCCCCGTGGTATCGTATCACGCCTGGAGGCTTGGTATCTGTCAGATTCACTACTTTCATCGGGAGAGAAATGGACTCCTGCTGGGAAGTGTTTTTGGCTCTTTCCCCCGTGTGATCTCCCCCCTCCCTCCGGTTGTGGCCTTCCTTGCAGAGGAGAGCGTGTTCCTGAATTTAACATAGCCGTTGGAAAATCGCTACCAATGGTAGTAAAGCTGATATCTGCGAAATTAGTGATATTCGAGTGCTGTAACATTGCGGCACGCATAGCCGGAGTCCAGGTCATCCCCACGGTCGGCCTTAATCTGGAGCTTCCCCTGGAATAGTTTCTACACGAGGCCAGTGGAGTAGTCTGAGATAGTTAGCTCTATCCTTACTACCAGCGACAACGGACGTCGCGCCTATGTGCTTTTCCGCCTTGGTAGCCGACGCTGCGCCCACGAGCTGTCCGCCTTGCAGTCGACGCCGCGCTCACGAGGTTGTCCATAGCCGTCGGAAATCGCTATCAATGGTAGTAAAGCTGATATCTGCCAATTACTGATATACGAGTGCTGTAACATTGCTGCACGCATAGCCGAAGTCCAGGTCATCCACACGGTCGGCCTTAATCTGGAACTTCCCCTGGAATAGTTTTTACACGAGACCAGTGGAGTAGTCTGAGACAGTTAGCTCTATCCTTACTACCAGCGACAACTGACATCGCGCCTACGGCGCTTATTCCGCCTTGGCAGCTGACGCTGCGCCCACGAGCTGTCCGCCTTGCCGTCGCCGCCGCGCTCACGAGCTACACCATAGCCGTCGGAAATCGCTATCAATAGTAGTAAAGCTGATATCTGCGAATTAGTGATATTCGAGTGCTGTAACATTGCTGCACGCATAGCCGGAGTCCAGGTCATCCCCACGGTCGGCCTTAATCTGGAGCTTCCCCTGAAATAGTTTCTACACGAGGCCAGTGGAGTAGTCTGAGAAAGTTAGCTCTATCCTTACTACCAGCGACAACTGACGTCGCGCCTACGCGCTTTTCCGCCTTGGCAGCTGACGCTGCGCCCACGAGCTGTCCGCCTTGCCGTCGCCGCCGCGCTCACGAGCTACACCATAGCCGTCGGAAATCGCTATCAATAGTAGTAAAGCTGATATCTGCGAATTAGTGATATTCGAGTGCTGTAACATTGCTGCACGCATAGCCGGAGTCCAGGTCATCCCCACGGTCGGCCTTAATCTGAAACTTCCCCTGGAATAGTTTCTACACGAGGCCAGTGGAGTAGTCTGAGACAGTTAGCTCTATCCTTACTACCAGCGACAACGGCCGTCGCGCCTACGCGCTTTTCCGCCTTGGCAGCTGACGCTGCGCCCACGAGCTGTCCGCCTTGCCGTCGCCGCCGCGCTCACGAGCTACACCATAGCCGTTGAAAATCGCTATCAATAGTAGTAAAGCTGATATCTGCGAATTAGTGATATTCGAGTGCTGTAACATTGCTGCACGCATAGCCGGAGTCCAGGTCATCCACACGGTCGGCCTAATGTGGAACTTCCCCTAGAATAATTTTTACCCGAGGCCAGTGGAGTAGTCTGAGACATTTAGCTCTATCCTTACTACCAGCGACAACTGACGTCGCGCCTACGCGCTTTTCCGCCTTGGCAGCTGAAGCTGCGCCCACGAGCTGGCCGCCTTGGCGCCGCCGCCGCGCTCACGAGCTACACCATAACCGTTGGAAATCGCTATCAATAGTAGTAAAGCTGATATCTGCGAATTAATGATATTCCAGTGCTGTAACATTGCTGCACGCATAGCTGGAGTCCAAGTCATCCACACGGTCGGCCTTAATCTGAAACTTCCCCTGGAATAGTTTCTACACGAGGCCAGTGGAGAAGTCAGAGACAGTTAGCTCTATCCTTACTACCAGCGACAACTGACGTCGCGCCTACGCGCTTTTCCGCCTTGGAAGCCGACGCTGCGCACACAATCTGACCGCCTTGCAGTCGATGCCGCGCTTACGAGGTTGCCCATAGCCGTAGGAAAGCGCTATCAATGGTAGTAAATCTGATTTCTGCCGATTAGTGCTATACGAGTGCCGTAACATTGCCGCACGCATAGCCGGAGTCCAAGTCATCCCCACGGTCGGCCTTAATCTGGAACTTCCCCTGGAATAGTTTCTACACGAGGCCAGTGGAGTAGTAGGAGACCGTTAGCTCTATCCTTACTACCAGCGACAACTGACGTCGCGCCTACGGGCTTTTCCGCCTTGGCACCCGGCGCTGCGCCCACAACCTGACCGCCCTGCAGTCGATGCCGCGCTCACGAGGTTGCCCATAGCCGTAGGAAATCGC
>NW_003303658.1:331488-334783 GCF_000142945.1 Phytophthora infestans T30-4 | reverse complement strand
ACCATCGTAGGGGTGGAAAATCGAGGCATAATAATTGAATCGGTTTACTTGGGAGTAATGGTGTTCCGGTGCGTACACTGCCGAACGATAGCAGCGATGACGGGCAACCCCGCGGGCCGGGGCTAGATGGAACCTTCCCTGGGATATGTTTTCGGCGAGGCGAGGGAGAGAGGTGAGGTTCCTATGCTCTTATCTTCATTCAGAGAGACGTGGGGGGTGCCTATGTGTGTTTTCGCCATGCAGAGGGGCGCTGCCCCCCGAGCCTTTCGCCCTTGCCGTCGCACCCGCTCTCACGAGGTTCTCCCTAGGCGTCGGAAAATTCTATTAATAGTAGTAGAGGCTGATATCTGCCCATTAAATGATATTCGAGGGCCGAATATTGCTGCAAGCATAGCCGCAGGCCAGGTCCTCCCCCCGGTCCGCACCTAATCCGGAACCTTCCCCCGGAATAGTTTCTACACGAGGCCAGTGGAGTAGTCTGAGACAGTTAGCTCTATCCTTACTACCAGCGACAACGGGCGTCGCGCCTATGTGCTTTTCCGCGTTGGCAGCTGACGCTGCGCCCACGAGCTGTCCGCCTTGCCGTCGCCGCCGCGCTCACGAGCTACACCATAGCCGTATGAAATCGCTATCAATGGTAGTAAAGCTGATATCTGCGAATTAGTGATATACGAGTGCTGTAACATTGCTGCACGCATAGCCGAAGTCCAGGTCATCCCCACGGTCGGCCTTAATCTGGAGCTTCCCCTGGAATAGTTTTTACACGAGGCCAGTGGAGAAGGCTGAGACCGTTAGCTCTATCCTTACTACCAGCGACAACTGACGTCGCGCCTACGCGCTTTTCCGCCTTGGCAGCTGATGCTGCGCCCACGAGCTGTCCGCCTTGCCGTCGCCGCCGCGCTCACGAGCTACACCATAGCCGTCGGAAATCGCTATCAATAGTAGTAAAGCTGATATCTGCGAATTAGTGATATACGAGTGCCGTAACATTGCTGCACGCATAGCCAGAGTCCAAGTCATCCACACAGTCGGCCTTAATCTGAAACTTCCCCTGTAATAGTTTCTACACGAGGCCAGTGGAGTAGTCTGAGACAGCTAGCTCTATCCTTACTACCAGCGACAACTGACATCGCGCCTACGCGCTTTTCCGCCTTGGCAGCTGACGCTGCGCCCACGAGCTATCCGCCTTCCTGTCGACGCCGCGCTCACGAGCTACACCATAGCCGTCGGAAATCGCTATCAACAGTAGTAAAGCTGATATCTGCGAATTAGTGATATTCGAGTGCTGTAACATTGCTGCACGCATAGCCGGAGTCCAGGTCATCCCCACGGTCGGCCTTAATCTGAAACTTCCGCTGGAATAGTTTCTACACGAGCCCAGTGGAGTAGTCTGAGACAGTTAGCTCTATCCTTACTACCAGCGACAACTGATGTCGCGCCTACGCGCTTTTCCGCCTGAAGAGCTGACGCTGCGCCCACGAGCTGTCCGCCTTGCCGTCGCCGCCGCGCTCACGAGCTTGTCCATAGCGTCGGAAATCGCTATCACTGGTAGTAAATCTGAATATCTGCGATTAGTGATTATACGAGTGCCGTAATATTGCTGCACGACATAGCCAGAGTGCAGATACATCCACACAGTGCGGCTTTAATCTGAAAACTCCCGTGTAAATGATTTTCTACAGAGAGACCAGTGAGATGAGTTCTGAGACAGTTAGCTTCTTTCCTTACTACCAGGCGACAACTGAAGTTCGCGCCTACGCGCTTTTCGCCCTTGGGCAGCGGACGCTGCGCCCACGAGCTGTCCGCCTTGCCGTCGACGCCGCGCTCACGAGCTGCCCCATAGCCGTATAAAATCGCTATCAATAGTGGTAAAGCTGATATCTGCGAATTAGTGATATTCGAGTGCTGTAACATTGCTGCACGCATAGCCGAAGTCCAGGTCATCCCCACGGTCGGCCTTAATCTGGAGCTTCCCCTGGAATAGTTTCTACACGAGGCTAGTGGAGTAGTCTGAGACCGTTAGCTCTATCCTTACTACCAGCGACAACGGCCGTCGCGCCTACGCGCTTTCCACCTTGGCAGCTGACGCTGCGCCCACGAGCTGTCCGCCTTGCAGTCGACGCCGCGCTCACGAGGTTGTCCATAGCCGTCGGAAATCGCTATCAATGGTATTAAAGCCGATATCTGCCAATTAGTGATATACGAGTGCTGTAACATTGCTGCACGCATAGCCGGAGTCCAGGTCATCCCCACAGTCGGCCTTAATCTGGAACTTCCCCTGGAATAGTTTCTACACGAGGCCAGTGGAGTAGTCTGAGACAGTTAGCTCTATCCTTACTACCAGCGACAACTGACGTCGCGCCTACGCGCTTTTCCGCCTTGGCAGCTGACGCTGCGCCCACGAGCTGTCCGCCTTGCCGCCGCCGCCGCGCTCACGAGCTACACCATAGCCGTTGAAAATCGCTATCAATAGTAGTAAAGCTGATATCTGCGAATTAGTGATATTCGAGTGCTGTAACATTGCTGCACGCATAGCCGGAGTCCAGGTCATCCCCACGGTCGGCCTTAATCTGGAACTTCCCCTGGAATAGTTTCTACACGAGGCCAGTGGAGTAGTCTGAGACAGTTAGCTCTATCCTTACTACCAGCGACAACTGACGTCGCGCCTACGCGCTTTTCCGCCTTGGCAGCTGACGCTGCGCCCACGAGCTGTCCGCCTTGCCGTCGCCGCCGCGCTCACGAGCTACACCATAGCCGTCGGAAATCGCTATCAATAGTAGTAAAGCTGATATCTGCGAATTAGTGATATTCGAGTGCTGTAACATTGCTGCACGCATAGCCGGAGTCCAGGTCATCCACACGGTCGGCCTTAATCTGGAACTTCCCCTGGAATAGTTTCTACACGAGGCCAGTGGAGTAGTCTGAGACAGTTAGCTCTATCCTTACTACCAGCGACAACTGACGTCGCGCCTACGCGCTTTTCCGCCTTGGCAGCTGACGCTGCGCCCACGAGCTGTCCGCCTTGCCGTCGCCGCCGCGCTCACGAGCTACACCATAGCCGTTGAAAATCGCTATCAATAGTAGTAAAGCTGATATCTGCGAATTAGTGATATTCGAGTGCTGTAACATTGCTGCACGCATAGCCGGAGTCCAGGTCATCCACACGGTCGGCCTAATGTGGAACTTCCCCTAGAGTGCTGATGTCTCAAACTTCATGTAATCAGGGGTACACTTGGGGCTACGTACCCCGTTACAGTATAGCTTCGTGTTCGTCGTTGCTGGAGCGTGGGTAGCT
>NW_003303658.1:328270-331388 GCF_000142945.1 Phytophthora infestans T30-4 | reverse complement strand
CTCGGCACGACTATGGACGAATATATCGTCAAAGTACGTTTGAGCGTACGCCCGGTGGGGCCTAAACAGCTGCGTCACAAGACGATTGAACGTTGCTGGTGCGTTTGACAGCCCCTGGGGCATCACCAGCCACTCCCAGAGCATACCGCTCGGAGTACTCACCGCTGTCAGCGGAATGTCGCTCGCTCTCATGAGCAATTGGTAGTAGCCATCGACCAAGTCGAGCGCGCTGTACAGCGTACAGCCTACCATGTTGTTCTGCAGAACATCCTTGCGAGGAATCGGCGTTTGCGCCGGGATAGTGGCCGCATTTAGCTTGTTAAAAGCATGAACAATGCGCCACTTGCCGTTCGGCTTTCTGACACAGAACGTGGGTGTCGAGTGCGGAGACTTACTCTCACGCACCATCCCTGCCTCGTGCTTCGCACGGAAGAATGCGTCAATGACGTCACACTGCTCTCTCGGCAAAGGCCATTGCCTTGTTACGCAGTATTTGGTTCCAGGAACCAGGTCAATCTCATGACACACGCCTCGATCCGGAGGCAGGCCCGTCGGTGGGTCTTTTGAGACAACGTCTCCATACTCCTTCACCACCGGGTAGAAGGGATCCGAAGGATCTTTGAGGATCGCCGATCCACTTCTTGCGCTCAGCGCCTTCTTGGTGTCCTCTAGGACCGCGTCGTCCACGACGGATGAGGAGTTCAACTCCTCCTCAGGTCCCAGCAAGACCACCTCGGCTAGCTCGCCTGCCTTTAAGGCTTCGCCGAACTCGGCAATGGACATCTCGTCCAGCTCTAGCAGAGCATCTGCAGCGGGCAGAGTATCAAGGCTGATATCGCCTTCTACCTCCCCCGTCACTCCGTTCACGAGTGTATACAGCTGTTCACAGCAATCACGTGGAGCATCACCGCTCGTCACGTTGGACACATCGTCCGACGTCGAAGACGTCACAGACGCCCTGCGTCTTCTTCTCCTCTCCCTCCGCGACCGAGCCCGGCCGGATGAGGGCGGTGTGGCGACATCTCCGTCACCACCACCGGGTGCAGCAGCACCATCACTCCTCGAAGAGGATACAGTGTCTCGCAAGACACTCGGCTGAAAGCCAAGAGGTTCTTGACCTTCACACAGTGAACTAGGTGTCACTTCACCTGCATCTCCTGGGCCACGCCCATGATGCCTCGACTCGCAGTCGACCGCGACCCTCGGGTCACGCAGCGGTAGGTCATCGACCAGATTCATACCACTCAGTGGATTACGCGCCACTCCGCGCTCGTCCTCACCAGGACCCAGCAGTTGGTCATTGACCTGACCTGCACCGCTCCGCGATAACGTGCCGCACCACGTACGCCCTCAGGGCAAACAGCAACCTCGTTGCTAACAATTTCGGACATACCAATGTCCAGCACTACGGCCGCCCCGGCCTCGTGCTCGCGCCAAAAGCGCTTCTGCTTCCTAGCAGAGGTGGGTTCATGACTCACCAAAGCTCCACTAGGAGCAGGGTGCGACGCACCCAGCGTTTTCGACTTCCAGTCGATCCATGGCTCATGGCGTTCCAGCCATGCCATACCAAGGATAAGGTCATACCTCGCATCCAGGTCTAAGACCAAACAGCGTTCCACGCTATCGAAGTTCTCAAACTTCACTTCAAGGTCGACAGAGACCTTCGACACAGTTACCAGTGCCCCCGTCGCGAGACGGACAGAGATTGTATCTCTCGTTGGCACTTCCAGTGCCTCAGCATACAGCTGACTCCCTTCCAGGGTGGAGCGACGGGCGTAGTTTCCCGAGGCTCCCGAGTCAATCAAGACTCTCCATGGCTTTGCAAAGCCCTTCAAGTTCGCTTGAACGACCAGCAAGCCCGGCTTGCACACACTCTTTTCGTAAGAGAGCTCAGCTCTCTTCGGGTCTGAGCCCCGTTGCCCTCTACCTCCTTGAGGCACAACAGAACTCAGTTCTTCCCCAGTAGGCCGCCCGCGCCTACTGGGAATTGCCGTTTCCCGGCGATGACCCGGAGAGTTGGCTCGCCGGAGCCACGCGTTTCTTACGAAGAGGGCAATAGGCCCTCAAGTGCTTGGTGCTATTGCATACAAAGCATCGGCGGATGCCGACACGCTGCTCCGCAGCAAGAAGCTCCGCTTCTTCATCTTCAGCATAGCTGAGATCCATCGGCTCTGGACCGCTCGAAGAGCTTGCGCTACCAGCGCTCCAACCAGGTCGCGCCGACCTGAAGTTGTGCTCGGCATTCAATGCCACATCCACCGCCTCTTCGAAAGAGTTAGGGTGTACACGGAACACTTCCGTTCGAGCTGCGCTCACACGAAGTCCCTCCATGAACACGGTCACGCTGACCAGTTCAGGAAGAGGGTCCGCCGCCATTCCGGCGATAAGAGTTCTCAACTCTTGGACATAGTCCAATAAATCCGTTTTACCCTGGCGGGTAGCAAAGAACTTCGACCGGATACGGTACGCCTGATTGGGCGGCGCGAACACGCGCGAAAACTGTTGCTTCAGCTGATTCCCAAGTGGGGAAATGCAGCGTCAACTGACGTGCTGCACGTTAGTGCCCATTCGCGAGCGCCGACCTCCAAGCCTGGAGATAACCCAGCCCACGCGCTGATGCTCAGACTGGAGTAGGGCCGATCCCATGGCCATCTCGACCTCACGGGTCCAGAGAAGGAGATTCTCTCCATCCTTCCCCTCGAAGGTTTTACGCTCACCATGAGCGGTTTCAGTCTCATAGACTCCTCACGCGGCATCGACGCCGCCGCCGTTGCGGCGCTCATCTTCTCTTGGACATGCTCGAAGAGCGCGTTCTCGTAGCGGGAGAACGATTCCAGCCTGGCGGTGAGCGCCTCTGGTCCTTGCGATGCAAGATGAGCCACGCCCTCCGGGCCAAGCAAGGACATAAGCTTAGTAAGCGCGTCCTGCTGCGCCGGGGCAAATTCGCGAACACGGGGTGTTCCATCCTCGCAGAGGATATAGTCAGCCGACTCAGGAGC
Source organism: Phytophthora infestans T30-4 (assembly GCF_000142945.1). Lineage (NCBI taxonomy): Eukaryota > Oomycota > Peronosporomycetes > Peronosporales > Peronosporaceae > Phytophthora > Phytophthora infestans. Next base: position 328,389 of record NW_003303658.1, on the reverse strand, counting down.
GGGATTGACTACAAGTGCTACCAAGTGTAGCGGGGCTGCCGTAGCTTTAGCAAACAGAGGAAGACGTTCGACTCAAAGAGTCACTAACACTGAAGTGGCTTTATGTAAAGGACACTTAC
>NW_003303658.1:324693-327547 GCF_000142945.1 Phytophthora infestans T30-4 | reverse complement strand
GTTCTCGGAAACTTCACCAATGGCCGTTGGGAGATCGCTTATCAAATAAGAAGTAAAGTCTCACATCTGCGAAATATGTGGAGATTCGAGGTGCTTTACCATGGCCGCACGCAGTAGGCCGGAGTCCAAGGTCATCGGCCCGGGTTTGGTCTTTAATCTTGAACTTTGCCCTGGATTTGCTTCTACACGAGGCGCAGTGGTAGTAGTCTGAGACATTTAGCTTTTATCCTTTAGTGACAGCGACAATTTGCGGTCGCGCGTACGCGCTTTTTCCGCCTTGGCAGCCGACGCTGCGCCCACGAGCTGTCCGCCTTGCCGTCGCCCTCGCGCTCACGAGCTACACCATAGCCGTCGGAAATCCCTATCAATAGTAGTAAATCTGATATCTGCGAATTAGTGATATTCGAGTGCTGTAACATTGCTCCACGCATAGCCGGAGTCCAGGTCATCCCCACGGTCGGCCTTAATCTGGAGCTTCCCCTGGAATAGTTTCTACACGAGGCCAGTGGAGTAGTCTGAGACAGTTAGCTCTATCCTTACTACCAGCGACAACTGACGTCGCGCCTACGCGCTTTTCCGCCTTGGCAGCTGACGCTGCGCCCACGAGCTGTCCGCCTTGCCGTCGCCGCCGCGCTCACGAGCTACACCATAGCCGTCGGAAATCGCTATCAATAGTAGTAAAGCTGATATCTGCGAATTAGTGATATTCGAGTGCTGTAACATTGCTGCACGCATAGCCGGAGTCCAGGTCATCCCCACAGTCGGCCTTAATCTGGAACTTCCCCTGGAATAGTTTCTACACGAGGCCAGTGGAGTAGTCTGAGACAGTTAGCTCTATCCTTACTACCAGCGACAACTGACGTCGCGCCTACGCGCTTTTCCGCCTTGGCAGCTGACGCTGCGCCCACGAGCTATCCGCCTTCCTGTCGACGCCGCGCTCACGAGCTACACCATAGCCGTCGGAAATCGTAATCAATAGTAGTAAAGCTGATATCTGCGAATTAGTGATATTCGAGTGCTGTAACATTGCTGCACGCATAGCCGGAGTCCAGGTCATCCCCACGGTCGGCCTTAATCTGGAGCTTCCCCTGGAATAGTTTCTACACGAGGCCAGTGGAGTAGTCTGAGATAGTTAGCTCTATCCTTACTACCAGCGACAACGGACGTCGCGCCTATGTGCTTTTCCGCCTTGGTAGCCGACGCTGCGCCCACGAGCTGTCCGCCTTGCAGTCGACGCCGCGCTCACGAGGTTGTCCATAGCCGTCGGAAATCGCTATCAATAGTAGTAAAGCTGATATCTGCGAATTAGTGATATTCGAGTGCTGTAACATTGCTGCACGCATAGCCGGAGTCCAGGTCATGCCCACGGTCGGCCTTAATCTGGAACTTGTCCTGGAATAGTTTCTACACGAGGCCAGTGGAGTAGTCTGAGACCGTTAAATCTATCCTTACTACCAGCGACAACTGACGTCGCGCCTACGCGCTTTTCCACCTTGGCAGCTGACGCTGCGCCCACGAGCTGTCCGCCTTGCCGTCGCCGCCGCGCTCACGAGCTACACCATAGCCGTCGGAAATCGCTATCAATAGTAGTAAAGCTGATATCTGCGAATTAGTGATATTCGAGTGCTGTAACATTGCTGCACGCATAGCCGGAGTCCAGGTCATCCCCACGGTCGGCCTTAATCTGGAGCTTCCCCTGGAAGAGTTTCTACACGAGGCCAGTGGAGTAGTCTGAGAAAGTTAGCTCTATCCTTACTACCAGCGACAACTGACGTCGCGCCTACGCGCTTTTCCGCCTTGGCAGCTGACGCTGCGCCCACGAGCTGTCCGCCTTGCCGTCGCCGCCGCGCTCACGAGCTACACCATAGCCGTCGGAAATCGCTATCAATAGTAGTAAAGCTGATATCTGCGAATTAGTGATATACGAGTGCCGTAACATTGCTGCACGCATAGCCGGAGTCCAGGTCATCCACACGGTCGGCCTTAATCTGGAGCTTCCCCTGGAATAGTTTCTACACGAGGCCAGTGGAGTAGTCTGAGACAGTTAGCTCTATCCTTACTACCAGCGACAACTGACGTCGCGCCTACGCGCTTTTCCGCCTTGGCAGCTGACGCTGCGCCCACGAGCTGTCCGCCTTGCCGTCGCCGCCGCGCTCACGAGCTACACCATAGCCGTCGGAAATCGCTATCAATAGTAGTAAAGCTGATATCTGCGAATTAGTGATATTCCAGTGCTGTAACATTGCTGCACGCATAGCCGGAGTCCAGGTCATCCCCACGGTCGGCCTTAATCTGGAGCTTCCCCTGGAATAGTTTCTACACGAGGCCAGTGGAGTAGTCTGAGACAGTTAGCTCTATCCTTACTACCAGCGACAACTGACGTCGCGCCTACGCGCTTTTCCGCCTTGGCAGCTGACGCTGCGCCCACGAGCTGTCCGCCTTGCCGTCGCCGCCGCGCTCACGAGCTACACCATAGCCGTCGGAAATCGCTATCAATAGTAGTAAAGCTGATATCTGCGAATTAGTGATATTCGAGTGCTGTAACATTGCTGCACGCATAGCCGGAGTCCAGGTCATCCCCACGGTCGGCCTTAATCTGGAACTTATCCTGGAATAGTTTCTACACGAGGCCAGTGGAGTAGTCTGAGACCGTTAGATCTATCCTTACTACCAGCGACAACTGACGTCGCGCCTACGCGCTTTTCCGCCTTGGCAGCTGACGCTGCGCCCACGAGCTGTCCGCCTTGCCGTCGCCGCCGCGCTCACGAGCTACACCATAGCCGTTGAAAATCGCAATCAATATCAGTAAAGCTGATATCTGCGAATTAGTGATATTCGAGTGCTGTAACATTGC
>NW_003303658.1:315212-323587 GCF_000142945.1 Phytophthora infestans T30-4 | reverse complement strand
TCCGGCTGGCGCGCTCTTATCTAAGCTATCACGCCCACGTATCCCAGCAAGCTAGCGACAAAACCTGCGTCCGCTGTGTCAGCTGGGTACCGGCTTCCTGGAGTTTTACCGTCGCATCTGACACTCTCTTCCATTGTCTGTAAACTTTTATTTTTCTTTATAGGTGATAACCGAGACCTGTATATGGCCCACAGTATACCTGAGCCCAATTCCTCCCGCCGGTCGTCTTTAATCAGGACCTTCCGTGAAATAGGTTCTCCCCGGAGCCAAGTGGAGTCGTCGGAGCCGTTAGCTTCTATCCTTACTCCCAGTGACAACTGACGTCGGGCTTACGTGTTTTTTTTGCCTGGGGATGCGGGCGGTGCGCACACAACCTGACCGCTTTTGCAGTCGATCCCGCGCTCACGAGCTTCTCCCATAGGCGGTAGGAAATCGCTTTCAATGGTAGTAAATCTGATATCTGCTGATTGGGCTATACGAGTGCTGTAACATTGCCGCACGCATAGCCGGAGGCCAAGTCATCCACACGGTCGGCCTTAATCTGAAACTTCCCCTGAAATGGTTTCTACGCGAGGCCAGTGGAGTCGTCGGAGACCGTTAGCTCTATCCTTACAACCAGCGACAACTGACGTCGCGCCTACGTGCTTTTCTGCCTTGGAACCCGACGCTGCGCACACAACCTGACCGCCTTGCAGTCGATGCCGCGCTCACGAGCTTCCCCATAGCCGTAGGAAATCGCTTTCAATGGTAGTAAATCTGATATCTGCTAATTGGTGATATACGAGTGCTGTAACATTGCTGCACGCATAGCCGGAGCACAGGTCCTCCACACGGTCGGCCTTAATCTGGAACTTCCCCTGGAATAGTTTCTACACGAGAACAGTGGAGAAGGCTGAGACAGTTAGCTCTATCCTTACTACCAGCGACAACTGACGTCGTGCCTACGTGCTTTTCTGCCTTGGAGCCCGACGCTGCGCACACAACCTGACCGCCTTGCAGTCGATGCCGCGCGTACGAGGTTGCCCATAGCCGTAGGAAATCGCTTTCAATGGTAGTAAATCTGATATCTGCTAATTGGTGATATACGAGTGCTGTAACATTGCTGCACGCATAGCCGGAGCACAGGTCCTCCACACGGTCGGCCTTAATCTGGAACTTCCCCTGGAATAGTTTCTACACGAGGCCAGTGGAGTAGTCTGAGACAGCTAGCTCTATCCTTACTACCAGCGACAACTGACGTCGCGCCTACGCGCTTTTCCGCCTTGGCAGCTGACGCTGCGCCCACGAGCTGTCCGCCTTGCCGTCGCCGCCGCGCTCACGAGCTACACCATAGCCGTCGGAAATCGCTATCAATAGTAGTAAAGCTGATATCTGCGAATTAGTGATATTCGAGTGCTGTAACATTGCTGCACGCATAGCCGGAGTCCAGGTCATCCACACGGTCGGCCTTAATCTGGAACTTCCCCTGGAATAGTTTCTACACGAGGCCAGTGGAGTAGTCTGAGACAGCTAGCTCTATCCTTACTACCAGCGACAACTGACATCGCGCCTACGCGCTTTTCCGCCTTGGCAGCTGACGCTGCGCCCACGAGCTGTCCGCCTTGCCGTCGACGCCGCGCTCACGAGCTACACCATAGCCGTCGGAAATCGCTATCAATAGTAGTAAAGCTGATATCTGCGAATTAGTGATATTCGAGTGCTGTAACATTGCTGCACGCATAGCCGAAGTCCAGGTCATCCACATGGTCGGTCTTAATCTGGAACTTCCCCTGGAATAATTTTTACACGAGGCCAGTGGAGTAGTGTGAGATAGTTAGCTCTATCCTTACTACCAGCGACAACGGCCGTCGCGCCTATGTGTTTTTCCGCCTTGGCAGCCGACGCTGCGCCCACAAGCTGTCCGCCTTGCAGCCGCAACCGCTCTCACGAGGTTGTCCATAGCCGTCGGAAATCGCTATCAATAGTAGTAAAGCTGATATCTGCCAATTACTGATATACGAGTGCTGTAATATTGCTGCACGCATAGCCGGAGTCCAGGTCATCCCCACGGTCGGTCTTAATCTGGAGCTTCCCCTGAAATAGTTTCTACACGAGGCCAGTGGAGTAGTCTGAGAGAGTTAGCTCTATCCTTACTACCAGCGACAACGGACGTCGCGCCTATGTGCTTTTCCGCCTTGGCAGCTGACGCTGCGCCCACGAGCTGTCCGCCTTGCCGTCGCCGCCGCGCTCACGAGCTACCCCATAGCCGTATGAAATCGCTATCAATAGTAGTAAAGCTGATATCTGCGAATTAGTGATATACGAGTGCCGTAACATTGCTGCACGCATAGCCGAAGTCCAGGTCATCCACACGGTCGGCCTAATGTGGAACTTCCCCTGGAATAGTTTTTACACGAGGCCAGTGGAGAAGGCTGAGACCGTTAGCTCTATCCTTACTACCAGCGACAACTGACGTCGCGCCTACGCGCGTTTCCGCCTTGGCAGCTGACGCTGCGCCCACGAGCTGTCCGCCTTGCCGTCGCCGCCGCGCTCACGAGCTACACCATAGCCGTCGGAAATCGCTATCAATAGTAGTAAAGCTGATATCTGCGAATTAGTGATATTCGAGTGCTGTAACATTGCTGCACGCATAGCCGGAGTCCAGGTCATCCCCACGGTCGGCCTTAATCTGGAACTTATCCTGGAATAGTTTCTACACGAGGCCAGTGGAGTAGTCTGAGACCGTTAGATCTATCCTTACTACCAGCGACAACTGACGTCGCGCCTACGCGCTTTTCCGCCTTGGCAGCTGACGCTTCGCCCACAAGCTGTCCGCCTTGCCGTCGACGCCGCGCTCACGAGCTTGCCCATAGCCGTAGAAAATTACTATCAATGGTAGTAAAGCTGATATCTGTTGCAGCGGGGCTGCCGTAGCTTTAGCGTCAGAGGAAGACGTTCGACTCAAAGAGTCACTAATACTAAGTTCTTTATGTAAAGGACACTTACAGCCCAAGACCAGGGCTCAAAGTTAATACCTTAACTTTTATGCTTCAAAACCAGAAGTGTTTTATTTACTATTATTGCGGCCAAGCCGCCTAGGGGTAAATGTATCTCTTTGACTATCTAGCATAGTTAAACCTAATCAAATGCATAACGTGTGGCTTTCAGCCAAAGTACTGAGAGACCTTGTTAACTCTCCAACTTATGTACTGAGCGTTTGTTACCTCTCCGGGTACTTCGTACCCCTGTGTGTTCCACACTATGTAACCCCGTTACATCTGTGGATTAGTGTTATACGAGTGCCGTAACTTTGCTGCACCCATAGCTGGAGTCCAGGACATCCACACGGTCGGCCTTAATCTGGAACTTCCCCTGGAATAGTTTTTACACGAGGCCAGTGGAGTAGTCTGAGACAGTTAGCTCTATCCTTACTACCAGCGACAACTGACGTCGCGCCTACGCGCTTTTCCGCCTTGGCAGCTGACGCTGCGCCCACGAGCTGTCCGCCTTGCCGTCGCCGCCGCGCTCACGAGCTACACCATAGCCGTCGGAAATCGCTATCAATAGTAGTAAAGCTGATATCTGCGAATTAGTGATATTCGAGTGCTGTAACATTGCTGCACGCATAGCCGGAGTCCAGGTCATCCCCACGGTCGGCCTTAATCTGGAACTTCCCCTGGAATAGTTTCTACACGAGGCCAGTGGAGTAGTCTGAGACAGTTAGCTCTATCCTTACTACCAGCGACAACTGACGTCGCGCCTACGCGCTTTTCCGCCTTGGCAGCTGACGCTGCGCCCACGAGCTGTCCGCCTTGCCGTCGCCGCCGCGCTCACGAGCTACACCATAGCCGTCGGAAATCGCTATCAATCGTAGTAAATCTGATATCTGCGAATTAGTGATATTCGAGTGCTGTAACATTGCTGCACGCATAGCCGGAGTCCAGGTCATCCCCACGGTCGGCCTTAATCTGGAACTTGTCCTGGAATAGTTTCTACACGAGGCCAGTGGAGTAGTCTGAGACCGTTAAATCTATCCTTACTACCAGCGACAACTGACGTCGCGCCTACGCGCTTTCCACCTTGACAGCTGACGCTGCGCCCACGAGCTGTCCGCCTTGCCGTCGCCGCCGCGCTCAACGAGCTTGCCCATAGCCGTAGAAAAATTACTATCAATTGGTAGTAAAAGCTGATATCTGTTGCAGCGGAGGCTGCCGTAGCTTTAGCGTCAGAGGAAGACGTTCGACTCAAAAGAGTCACTAATACTAAGTTCTTTATGTAAAGGACACTTACAGCCCAAGACCAGGGCTCAAAGTTAATACCTTAACTTTTATGCTTCAAAACCAGAAGTGTTTTATTTACTATTATTGCGGCCAAGCCGCCTAGGGGTAAATGTATCTCTTTGACTATCTAGCATAGTTAAACCTAATCAAATGCATAACGTGTGGCTTTCAGCCAAAGTACTGAGAGACCTTGTTAACTCTCCAACTTATGTACTGAGCGTTTGTTACCTCTCCGGGTACTTCGTACCCCTGTGTGTTCCACACTATGTAACCCCGTTACATCTGTGGATTAGTGTTATACGAGTGCCGTAACTTTGCTGCACCCATAGCTGGAGTCCAGGACATCCACACGGTCGGCCTTAATCTGGAACTTCCCCTGGAATAGTTTTTACACGAGGCCAGTGGAGTAGTCTGAGACAGTTAGCTCTATCCTTACTACCAGCGACAACTGACGTCGCGCCTACGCGCTTTTCCGCCTTGGCAGCTGACGCTGCGCCCACGAGCTGTCCGCCTTGCCGTCGCCGCCGCGCTCACGAGCTACACCATAGCCGTCGGAAATCGCTATCAATAGTAGTAAATCTGATATCTGCGAATTAGTGATATTCGAGTGCTGTAACATTGCTGCACGCATAGCCGGAGTCCAGGTCATCCCCACGGTCGGCCTTAATCTGGAACTTCCCCTGGAATAGTTTCTACACGAGGCCAGTGGAGAAGGCTGAGACCGTTAGCTCTATCCTTACTACCAGCGACAACTGACGTCGCGCCTACGCGCTTTTCCGCCTTGGCAGCTGACGCTGCGCACACAACCTGACCGCCTTGCAGTCGATGCTGCGCTCACGAGCTTGCCCATAGCCGTAGGAAATCGCTATCAATAGTAGTAAAGCTGATATCTGCTGATTGGTGATATACGAGCGCTGTAACATTGCTGCACGCATAGCCGGAGCACAGGTCCTCCACACGGTCGGCCTTAATCTGGAACTTCCCCTGGAATAGTTTCTACACGAGGCCAGTGGAGTCGTCGGAGACCGTTAGCTCTATCCTTACTACCAGCGACAACTGACGTCGCGCCTACGTGCTTTTTCGCCTTGGCACCCGACGCTGCGCACACAACCTGACCGCCTTGCAGCCGCAGCCGCGCTCACGAGGTTGCACATAGCCGTAGGAAAGCGCTATCAATAGTAGTAAAGCTGATATTTGCTGATTAGGGGCTATACGAGTGCCGTAACATTGCTGCACGCATAGCTGGAGTCCAAGTCATCCACACGGTCGGCCTTAATCTGAAACTTCCCCTGGAATAGTTTCTACACGAGGCCAGTGGAGTAGTCGGAGATCGTTAGCTCTATCCTTACTACCAGCGACAACTGACGTCGCGCCTACGTGCTTTTTCGCCTTGGCACCCGACGCTGCGCACACAACCTGACCGCCTTGCAGCCGCAGCCGCGCTCACGAGGTTGCACATAGCCGTAGGAAAGCGCTATCAATAGTAGTAAAGCTGATATTTGCTGATTAGGGGCTATACGAGTGCCGTAACATTGCTGCACGCATAGCCGGAGTCCAGGTCATCCCCACGGTCGGTCTTAATCTGGAGCTTTCCCTGGAATAGTTTCTACACGAGGCCAGTGGAGAAGGCTGAGACCGTTAGCTCTATCCTTACTACCAGCGACAACTGACGTCGCGCCTACGCGCTTTTCCGCCTTGGCAGCCGACGCTGCGCCCACAAGCTATCCGCCTTGCCGTCGCCGCCGCGCTCACGAGCTACACCATAGCCGTCGGAAATCGCTATCAATAGTAGTAAAGCTGATATCTGCTGATTGGTGATATACGAGCGCTGTAACATTGCTGCACGCATAGCCGGAGTCCAGGTCTTCCCCACGGTCGGCTTTAATCTGGAGCTTCCCCTGGAATAGTTTCTACACGAGGCCAGTGGAGTAGTGTGAGATAGTTAGCTCTATCCTTACTACCAGCTACGGCAGACGTCGCGCCTATGTGCTTTTCCGCCTTGGCAGCCGACGCTGCGCCCACAAGCTGTCCGCCTTGCATTCGACGCCGCGCTCACGAGCTTCCCCATAGCCGTAGGAAATCGCTATCAATGGTAGTAAATTTGATATCTGCGAATTAGTGATATACGAGTGCCGTAATATTGCTGCACGCATAGCCGAAGTCCAAGTCATCCACACAGTCGGCCTTAATCTGAAACTTCCCCTGGAATAGTTTCTACACGAGGCCAGTGGAGAAGTCAGAGACAGTTAGCTCTATCTTTACTACCAGCGACAACTGACGTCGCATGCTACACCATAGCCGTCGGAAATCGCTATCAATAGTAGTAAAGCGGATATCTGCGAATTAGTGATATTCGAGTGCTGTAACATTGCTGCACGCATAGCCGGAGTCCAGGTCATCCCCACGGTCGGCCTTAATCTGGAGCTTCCCCTGGAATAGTTTCTACACGAGGCCAGTGGAGTAGTCTGAGACAGTGAGCTCTATCCTTACTACCAGCGACAACTGACGTCGCGCCTACGCGCTTTTCCGCCTTGGCAGCTGACGCTGCGCCCACGAGCTGTCCGCCTTGCCGTCGCCACCGCGCTCACGAGCTACCCCATAGCCGTAGGAAATCGCTATCAATAGTAGTAAAGCTGATATCTGCGAATTAGTGATATTCGAGTGCTGCAACATTGCTGCACGCATAGCTGGAGTCCAGGTCATCCACACGGTCGGCCTAATGTGGAACTTCCCCTGGAGTAGTTTCTACACGAGGCCAGTGGAGAAGTCAGAGACCATTAGCTCTATCCTTACTACCAGCGACAACTGACGTCGCGCCTACGCGCTTTTCCGATCGTGATATCCAAAAGCGCCCCCCCGGTGCTTCCGTGGCTGATCTGCCGCCCGTGCAATCGTGGAATCGCCTTTTGTGGCTCCGCGATTTGCCGTCTATAACTCCCGTTGCTGCGTGTTATCTCACGGTTTAGTGGCTGGACCACCGTCCGTGCAATCGTATTATCTCGCGGTATCGTGGTTGGTCTGTCGTCCGAGCTATTGTGAGCTACCGTAACACTGTGCTCCGTGGCTTGGCTCTACCCTGGTATCGTGCTCCAATGCTCGGTGATTTCCCGCTTATGCTCTCCTGTGGCTTTGTGTTAGATTCATCGTCTGTGCTTCATGTTCTACCGTGGTGTTATGGAAGAATTGCTTTCCGTGCACCTTACCGTTTCCGTGGCCCGTGTTTTTCAGCATGTTGGGGTGTCATTACTTCAGTTACTTTCCGTGATCCATACGCTCCCACCATATTCTTGCCATTCCAAGTTTTCATGGTAGCGTGCTCGTCCGTGGCTCGTGCTTTTCAGAATGGCTAGCTGCCTTCATTAATTTAGTTCTTTTTCAACGTCCGTGGCCTTCTGTGCTTCGTGTTCTTCCCCTCTACCCCATCGTGTACATAGTGTGCGCCGGTGTTCCTCTGTGTTTCGTGTTCTTGTTTATCCACTTGCCTCCGCGCTAATTCAATCGCAAACGCTGTTTTTATTTTGTTTTGATGTATGCTACATATCGTGGTGAAAAGTGCGCACAATATCTTAAGGTCGTACACTACGCGCGCGAATACAAAGGAATACGATCCTTTTTTATCGGCGGCGGAGTGGTGTACATGGTTATGTGGGGTGGGATGGTGGGAAGCCACTATATTCACATTTTAAAAGTGTTCGAATATTTAATATTAGTAATAAATTGTGCATCTTTATCTAACGCAAATATAATACCGGTACTTTGGTTTGAATTGATTAGTATTAGTAATAACATGCGTTTTTTTCTTGCGCAACTAATTAATTTTTGTAGTACTGCTATAAACGTCTGCAAGAAAAATATGAAATTCTCAAAACATAGTATTACTCAAAAGTTTTGTAAGTTTTATTATTTAAAAGTACTACATAGCCTAAAATATCATTATATATCCTATAAGTACTAAAGTTTCGATTGAGGCCGAAATATGAGTCACCAAATCCTACAATTTTTTTCAACAGCTCCTACGACGATATAGTACGTGTGTGCTTATCGGCGCCTTATACTAATGCTAACTAACGCGTGCACAGGCAGCGCCACTTGCGCGTGGCCTTGCATACCGCAGCT
>NW_003303658.1:310512-314598 GCF_000142945.1 Phytophthora infestans T30-4 | reverse complement strand
TCATGTTGACTCACATAATTCACTTGGTTCGCATTTGACTGCGTTGTCCTTGGCGCCGCTAGTGACATCTGCTGTTGCAACTGGTTGCTTGAGTGTTCCGCAGTGCGCAGGCGCTGTAACGCTTCAGCAAGTGTCATGGTCCGACGATCATGCTTGCTCATCCAGAGTGAGTGCTCTCGTGCCTTATCTGGACTTCCCCTGGAATAGTTTCTACACGAGGCCAGTGGAGTCGTCGGAGACCGTTAGCTCTATCCTTACTACCAGCGACAACTGACGTCGCGCCTACGTGCTTTTCTGCCTTGGAACCCGACCCTGCGCACACAACCTGACCGCCTTGCAGTCGATGCCGCGCTCACGAGCTTCCCCATAGCCGTAGGAAATTGCTATCAATGGTAGTAAATCTGATATCTGCCAATTAGTGCTATACGAGTGCTGCAACATGGCTGCACGCATAGCCGGAGTCCAAGTCATCCACACGGTCGGCCTTAATCTGGAACTTCCCCTGGAATAGTTTCTACACGAGGCCAGTGGAGTCGTCGGAGACCGTTAGCTCTATCCTTACTACCAGCGACAACTGACGTCGCGCCTATGTGGTTTTCTGCCTTGGAACCCGACGCTGCGCACACAACCTGACCGCCTTGCAGTCGATGCCGCGCTCACGAGGTTTCCCATAGCCGTAGGAAATCGCTATCAATGGTAGTAAAGCTGATATCTGCGAATTAGTGATATACGAGTGCCGTAACATTGCTGCACGCATAGCTGGAGTCCAGGTCATCCACACGGTCGGCCTTAATCTGGAACTTCCCCTGGAATAGTTTCTACACGAGGCCAGTGGAGTAGTCGGAGACCGTTAGCTCTATCCTTACTACCAGCGACAACTGACGTCGCGCCTACGTGCTTTTCCGCCTTGGCACCCGACGCTGCGCACACAACCTGACCGCCTTGCAGTCGATGCCGCGCTCACGAGGTTGCCCATAGCCGTAGGAAATCGCTATCAATGGTAGTAAAGCTGATATCTGCTGATTCGTGCTATACGAGTGCCGTAACATTGCCGCACGCATAGCCGGAGTCCAAGTCATCCACACGGTCAGCCTTAATCTGAAACTTCACTTTGGAATAGTTTCTACACGAGGCCAGTGGAGTAGTCGGAGACCGTTAGCTCTATCCTTACTACCAGCGACAACTGACGTCGCGCCTACGTGCTTTTCCGCCTTGGCAGCCGACGCTGCGCACACAACCTGACCGCCTTGCAGTCGATACCGCGCTCACGAGCTTCCTTATAGCCGTAGGAAATCGCTATCAATGGTAGTAAAGCTGATATCTGCAAATTAGTGATATACGAGTGCTGTAACATTGCTGCACGCATAGCCGGAGTCCAAGTCATCCACACGGTCGGCCTTCATCTGGAACTTCCCCTGGAATAGTTTCTACACGAGGCCAGTGGAGTCGTCGGAGACCGTTAGCTCTATCCTTACTACCAGCGACAACTGACGTCGCGCCTACGTGCTTTTCCGCCTTGGCACCCGACGCTGCGCACACAACCTGACCGCCCTGCAGTCGATGCCGCGCTCACGAGGTTGCCCATAGCCGTAGGAAATCGCTATCAATGGTAGTAAAGCTGATATTTGCTGATTAGGGACTATACGAGTGCCGTAACATTGCCGCACGCATAGCCGGAGTCCAGGTCATCCACACGGTCGGCCTTAATCTGAAACTTCCCCTGGAATAGTTTCTACACGAGGCCAGTGGAGTCGTCGGAGACCGTTAGCTCTATCCTTACTACCAGCGACAACTGACGTCGCGCCTACGGGCTTTTCCGCCTTGGCACCCGACGCTGCGCCCACAACCTGACCGCCCTGCAGTCGATGCCGCGCTCACGAGGTTGCCCATAGCCGTAGGAAATCGCTATCAATGGTAGTAAAGCTGATATCTGCAAATTAGTGATATACGAGTGCTGCAACATGGCAGCACGCATAGCCGGAGGCCAAGTCATCCACACGGTCGGCCTTAATCGGGAACTTCCCATGGGATTGTTTCTGCACGAGGCCAGTGGAGTAGTCGGAGACCGTAAGCTCTATCCTTACTACCAGCGACAACTGACGTCGCGCCTACGCGCTTTTCTGCCTTGGAACCCGACGCTGCGCACCTAACCTGACCGCCTTGCAGTCGATACCGCGCTCACGAGCTTCCCTATAGCCGTAGGAAATCGCTTTCAATGGTCGTAAAGCTGATATCTGCGAATTAGTGATATACGAGGGCTGCAACATTGCTGCACGCATAGCTGGAGTCCAAGTCATCCACACGGTCGGCCTTAATCTGGAATTTCCCCTGGAATAGTTTCTACACGAGGCCAGTGGAGTCGTCGGAGACCGTTAGCTCTATCCTTACTACCAGCGACAACTGACGTCGCGCCTATGTGGTTTTCTGCCTTGGCAGCCGACGCTGCGCACACAACCTGACCGCCTTGCAGTCGATGCCGCGCTCACGAGGTTTCCCATAGCCGTAGGAAATCGCTATCAATGTTAGTAAAGCTGATATCTGCGAATTAGTGATATACGCGTGCTGTAACATTGCCGCACGCATAGCTGGAGTCCAGGTCATCCACACGGTCGGCCTTAATCTGGAACTTCCCCTGGAATAGTTTCTACACGAGGCCAGTGGAGTAGTCGGAGACCGTTAGCTCTATCCTTACTACCAGCACCAACTAACGTCGCGCCTACGCGCTTTTCCGCCTTGGCAGCCGACGCTGCGCACACAACCTGACCGCCTTGCAGTCGATGCCGCGCTCACGAGGTTGCCCATAGCCGTAGGAAATCGCTATCAATGGTAGTAAAGCTGATATCTGCTGATTAGTGCTATACGAGTGCCGTAACATTGCCGCACGCATAGCCGGAGTCCAAGTCATCCCCACGGTCGGCCTTAATCTGGAACTTCCCCTGGATTAGTTTCTACACGAGGACAGTGGAGTCGTCGGAGACCGTTGGCTCTATCCTTACTACCAGCGACAACTGACGTCGCCCCTACGCGCTTTTCCGCCTTGGCAGCCGACGCTGCGCACACAATCTGACCGCCTTGCAGTCGATGCCGCGCTCACGAGGTTTCCCATAGCCGTAGGGAATCGCTATCAATGGTAGTAAAGCTGATATCTGCAAATTAGTGATATACGAGTGCTGTGACATTCCTGCACGCATAGCTGGAGTCCAAGTCATCCACACGGTCGGCCTTAATCTGGAACTTCCCCTGGAATAGTTTCTACACGAGGCCAGTGGAGTCGTCGGAGACCGTTAGCTCTATCCTTACTACCAGCTACAGCTGACGTCGCCCCTACGCGCTTTTCCGCCTTGGCAGCTGACGCTGCGCACACAACCTGACCGCCTTGCAGTCGATGCTGCGCTCACGAGCTTGCCCATAGCCGTAGGAAATCGCTATCAATGGTAGTAAAGCTGATATCTGCGAGTTAGTGATATACCAGTGCTGCAACATGGCGGCACGCATAGCTGGAGTCCAGGTCATCCACACGGTCGGCCTTAATCTGGAACTTCCCCTGGAATAGTTTCTACACGAGGCCAGTGGAGTAGTAGGAGACCGTTAGCTCTATCCTTACTACCAGCTACAGCTGACGTCGCGCCTATGTGCTTTTCCGCCTTGGTAGCCGACGCTGCGCCCACGAGCTGACCGCCTTGCAGTCGACGCCGCGCTCACGAGCTTGTCCATAGCCGTATGAAATCGCTATCAATGGTAGTAAATCTGATATCTGCGAATTAGTGATATACGAGTGCCGTAACATTGCTGCACGCATAGCTGGAGTCCAAGTCATCCACACGGTCGGCCTTAATCTGAAACTTCCCCTGGAATATATTATACACGCGGCCAGTGGAGTAGTCGGAGATCGTTAGCTCTATCCTTACTACCAGCGACAACTGACGTCGCGCCTACGTGCTTTTTCGCCTTGGCACCCGACGCTGCGCACACAACCTGACCGCCTCGCAGCCGCAGCCGCGCTCACGAGGTTGCACATAGCCGTAGGAAAGCGCATATCAATAGTAGTAAAGCAAATATTTGCGGATTAGCGACTACACGAGTGAC
>NW_003303658.1:287850-291505 GCF_000142945.1 Phytophthora infestans T30-4 | reverse complement strand
GGCTATCAAAATGGCTGGTAAGGCCTCTTTTTTCTAGATTGGGGTGCTATTCCGGGTGGCCGGTAACCATTGGCCGCTCTGCATTATCCGGAGTCCAGAGTCTATCCCCCACGGTCGGGTCTTAAATTTGGAATCTTCCCCTGGAATATGTTTTTACACGAGGCCCAGTGGAGTGGTCGGAGACCCGTTAGCTTTATCCTTCCTACCAGCGACAACTGACGTCGCGCCCTACGCGCTTTTCCGCCTTGGCAGCCGACGCTGCGCCCACAAGGCTTTTCTGCCTTGCCGTCGCGCCGCGCTCACGAGCTACACCATAGCCGTCGGAAATCGGCTATCAATAGTAGTAAATCTGATATCTGCTGATTAGTGCTATACGAGCGCTGTAACATTGCTGCACGCATAGCCGGAGGCCAAGTCATCCACACGGTCGGCCTTAATCTGGAACTTCCCCTGGAATAGTTTCTACACGAGGCCAGTGGAGTCGTCGGAGACCGTTAGCTCTATCCTTACTACCAGCGACAACTGACGTCGCGCCTACGTGCTTTTTCGCCTTGGCACCCGACGCTGCGCACACAACCTGACCGCCTTGCAGCCGCAGCCGCGCTCACGAGGTTGCACATAGCCGTAGGAAAGCGCTATCAATAGTAGTAAAGCTGATATTTGCTGATTAGGGGCTATACGAGTGCCGTAACATTGCTGCACGCATAGCTGGAGTCCAAGTCATCCACACGGTCGGCCTTAATCTGAAACTTCCCCTGGAATAGTTTCTACACGAGGCCAGTGGAGTAGTCGGAGATCGTTAGCTCTATCCTTACTACCAGCGACAACTGCCGTCGCGCCTACGTGCTTTTCTGCCTTGGAACCCGACGCTGCGCACACAACCTGACCGCCTTGCAGTCGATGCCGCGCTCACGAGCTACACCATAGCCGTCGGAAATCGCTATCAATGGTAGTAAAGCTGATATCTGCGAATTAGTGATATACGCGTGCTGTAACATTGCTGCACGCATAGCTGGAGTCCAGGTCATCCACACGGTCGGCCTTAATCTGGAACTTCCCCTGGAATAGTTTCTACACGAGGACAGTGGAGAAGTGAGACCGTTAGCTATATCCTTACTATCAGCTACAGCTGAGGTCGCGCCTACGCGCTTGTTCGCCTTGGGAGCCGACGCTGCGCTCACGAGCTTCCCCATAGCCGTCGGAAATCGCTATTAATAGTAGTAAAGCTGATATCTGCGAATTAGTGATATTCGAGTGCTGTAACATTGCTGCACGCATAGCGGAGTCCAGGTCATTCCCACGGTCGGCCTTAATCTGGAACTTCCCCTGAAATAGTTCTACACGAGCCAGTGAGTAGTCTGAGACAGTTAGCTCTATCCTTACTACCAGCGACAACTGAGTCGCGCTACGCGCTTTCGCCTGGCAGCTGACGCTGCGCCCAGACGTCGCTTGCGTCCCCCGCGTCACAGCTACACCTACCGTGGAATGGCTTCATAATATAAAATAATTTTTGGGAATAGAGATTTGGAGGGGGTAACCCTTTCCCCCACCCCAAGCGCGATTTTCGCTTTTTTTCCCCCCGGGTGCGCCCTATATGGGGAAATTTCCCCGGAGAAATTTTTTTCCCCCCGCCCCCCCCGGGGCCCAGGGGTTTAGTCTGAGACAGTTAGCTCTATCCTTACTACCAGCGACAACTGACGTCGCGCCTACGCGCTTTTCCGCCTTGGCAGCTGACGCTGCGCCCACGAGCTGTCCGCCTTGCCGTCGCCGCCGCGCTCACGAGCTACACCATAGCCGTCGGAAATCGCTATCAATAGTAGTAAATCTGATATCTGCGAATTAGTGATATTCGAGTGCTGTAACATTGCTGCACGCATAGCCGGAGTCCAGGTCATCCCCACGGTCGGCCTTAATCTGGAACTTCCCCTGGAATAGTTTCTACACGAGGCCAGTGGAGTAGTCTGAGACAGTTAGCTCTATCCTTACTACCAGCGACAACTGACGTCGCGCCTACGCGCTTTTCCGCCTTGGCAGCTGACGCTGCGCCCACGAGCTGTCCGCCTTGCCGTCGCCGCCGCGCTCACGAGCTACACCATAGCCGTCGGAAATCGCTATCAATAGTAGTAAGCTGATATCTGCGAATTAGTGATATTCGAGTGCTGTAACATTGCTGCACGCATAGCCGGAGTCCAGGTCATCCCCACGGTCGGCCTTAATCTGGAGCTTCCCCTGGAATAGTTTCTACACGAGGCCAGTGGAGTAGTCTGAGATAGTTAGCTCTATCCTTACTACCAGCGACAACGGACGTCGCGCCTATGTGCTTTTCCGCCTTGGTAGCCGACGCTGCGCCCACGAGCTGTCCGCCTTGCAGTCGACGCCGCGCTCACGAGGTTGTCCATAGCCGTCGGAAATCGCTATCAATGGTATTAAAGCCGATATCTGCCAATTACTGATATACGAGTGCTGTAACATTGCTGCACGCATAGCCGGAGTCCAGGTCATCCCCACGGTCGGCCTTATTCTGGAACTCCCCCTGGAATAGTTTCTACGCGAGGCCAGTGGAGTAGTCTGAGACCGTTAGCTCTATCCTTACTACCAGCGACAACTGACGTCGCGCCTACGCGCTTTTCCACCTTGGCAGCTGACGCTGCGCCCACGAGCTATCCGCCTTCCCGTCGACGCCGCGCTCACGAGCTACACCATAGCCGTCGGAAATCGCTATCAATAGTAGTAAAGCTGATATCTGCGAATTAGTGATATTCGAGTGCTGTAACATTGCTGCACGCATAGCCGGAGTCCAGGTCATCCACATGGTCGGTCTTAATCTGGAACTTCCCCTGGAATAATTTTTACACGAGGCCAGTGGAGTAGTCTGAGACCGTTAGCTCTATCCTTACTACCAGCGACAACTGACGTCGCGCCTACGCGCTTTTCCGCCTTGGAGCTGACGCTGCGCCCACGAGCTGTCCGCCTTGCCGTCGCCGCCGCGCTCACGAGCTTCCCCCATAGCCGTCGGAAATCGCTATCAATAGTAGTAAAGCTGATATCTGCGAATTAGTGATATACGAGTGCCGTAACATTGCTGCACGCATAGCCGGGATCCCAGGTCATCCACACGGTCGGCCTTAATCTGGAACTTCCCCTGGAATAGTTTTTACACTAGGCCAGTGGAGAAGTCTGAGACCGTTAGCTCTATGCTTACTACCAGCGACAGCTGACGTCGCGCCTACGTGCTTTTCCGCCTTGGCAGCCGAGGCTGCGCATACAACCTGACTTTCTTGCAGTCGATGCCGCGCTCACGGGCTTGCCCATAGCCGTAGGTAATCGCTTTCAATGGTCGTAAAGCTGATATCTGCGAATTAGTGATATACGAGTGCTGCAACATTGCTGCACGCATAGCTGGAGTCCACGTCATCCACACGGTCGGCCTTAATCTGGAACTTCCCCTGGAATAGTTTCTACACGAGGACAGTGGAGAAGTCTGAGACCGTTAGCTCTATCCTTACTACCAGCGACAGCTGACGTCGCGCCTACGTGGTTTTCCGCCTTGGCAGCCGACGCTGCGCACACAACCTGACCGCCTTGCAGTCGATGCCGCGCTCACGAGCTACACCATAGCCGTCGGAAATAGCTATCAATGGTAGTAAAGCTGATA
>NW_003303658.1:283078-287750 GCF_000142945.1 Phytophthora infestans T30-4 | reverse complement strand
GGCTTCGCGCTTTTCCCCCTTTGGCAAAGTGACGCTGCGCTCACTATCTTGTCACCTTGGCAGGTGAACTCCGGGGCTCACGGGCTTCCCCATAGCCCGTAGGAAAATCGCTTTCAATGGTAGTAAAATCTGATATCTGCGAATTAGTGATATTCGAGCGCGCGTAACATTTCTGCACGCATAGCCGGAGTCCAGGTTAATCCACACCGTCGGCCTTAATCTGGGACTTCCCCTGGGATAGTTTCTACCCGAGGGCAGTGGAGTAGTGTGAGATAGTTAGCTCTATCCTTACTATTCAGCGACAACTGACGTCGCGCCTATGTGCTTTTCCGCCTTGGAGCCGACGCAGCGCATACAACCTGTCCGCCTTGCAGTCGACGCCGCGCTCACGAGGTTGCCCATAGCCGTAGGAAATCGCTATCAATGGTAGTAAAGCTGATATCTGCCAATTAGTGATTTACGAGTGCTGTAACATTGCTGCACGCATAGCCGAAGTCCAGGTCATCCACACGGTCGGCCTTAATCTGGAACTTCCCCTGGAATAGTTTCTACACGAGGACAGTGGAGTCGTCGGAGACCGTTAGCTCGATCCTTACTACCAGCGACAACTGACGTCGCGCCTACGCGCTTTTCCGCCTTGGCAGCCGACGCTGCGCACACAACCTGACCGCCTTGCAGTCGATGCCGCGCTTACGAGGTTGCCCATAGCCGTAGCAAATCGCTATCAATGGTAGTAAAGCTGATATCTGCAAATTAGTGATATACGAGTGCTGCAACATTGCTGCACGCATAGCTGGAGTCCAGGTCATCCACACGGTCGGCCTTAATCTGAAACTTCCCCTGGAATAGTTTCTACACGAGGCCAGTGGAGTAGGCTGAGACAGTTAGCTCTATCCTTACTACCAGCGACAACTGACGTCGCGCCTACGTGCTTTTCTGCCTTGGAACCCGACGCTGCGCCCACGAGCTGTCCGCCTTGCCGTCGCCGCCGCGCTCACGAGCTACACCATAGCCGTCGGAAATCGCTATCAATAGTAGTAAAGCTGATATCTGCGAATTAGTGATATTCGAGTGCTGTAACATTGCTGCACGCATAGCCGGAGTCCAGGTCATCCCCACGGTCGGCCTTAATCTGGAACTTCCCCTGGAATAGTTTCTACACGAGGCCAGTGGAGTAGTCTGAGACAGTTAGCTCTATCCTTACTACCAGCGACAACTGACGTCGCGCCTACGCGCTTTTCCGCCTTGGCAGCTGACGCTGCGCCCACGAGCTGTCCGCCTTGCCGTCGCCGCCGCGCTCACGAGCTACACCATAGCCGTCGGAAATCGCTATCAATAGTCAAAAAGCTGATATCTGCGAATTAGTGATATTCGAGTGCTGTAACATTGCTGCCTGCATAGCCGTAGTCCAGGTCATCCCCGAGGTCGGCCTTAATCTGGAGCTTCCCCTGGAATAGTTTCTCCACGAAGCCAGTGGAGTAGTCTGAGACAGCTAGCTCTATCCTTACTACCAGCGACAACTGACATCGCGCCTACGCGCTTTTCCGCCTTGGCAGCTGACGCTGCGCCCACGAGCTGTCCGCCTTGCCGTCGCCGCCGCGCTCACGAGCTACACCATAGCCGTCGGAAATCGCTATCAACAGTAGTAAAGCTGATATCTGCGAATTAGTGATATTCGATTGCTGTAACATTGCTGCACGCATAGCCGGAGTCCAGGTCATCCCCACGGTCGGCCTTAATCTGGAGCTTCCCCTGGAATAGTTTCTACACGAGGCCAGTGGAGTAGTCTGAGACCGTTAGCTCTATCCTTACTACCAGGGACAACTGACGTCGCGCCTACGCGCTTTTCCGCCTTGGCAGCTGACGCTGCGCCCACGAGCTGTCCGCCTTGCCGTCGCCGCCGCGCTCACGAGCTACACCATAGCCGTCGGAAATCGCTATCAATAGTAGTAAATCTGATATCTGCGAATTAGTGATATACGAGTGCCGTAACATTGCTGCACGCATAGCCGGAGTCCAGGTCATCCCCACGGTCGGCCTTAATCTGGAGCTTCCCCTGGAATAGTTTCTACACGATGCCAGAGGAGAAGTCTGAGACAGTTAGCTCTATCCTTACTACCAGCGACAACTGACGTCGCGCCTACACGCTTTTCAGCCTTGGCAGCTGACGCTGCGCCCACGAGCTATCCGCCTTCCCGTCGACGCCGCGCTCACGAGCTACACCATAGCCGTCGTAAATCGCTATCATCAGTAGTAAAGCTGATATCTGCGAATTAGTGATATTCGAGTGCTGTAACATTGCTGCACGCATAGCCGGAGTCCAAGTCATCCACACGGTCGGCCTTCATCTGGAACTTCCCCTGGAATAGTTTCTACACGAGGCCAGTGGAGTCGTCGGAGACCGTTAGCTCTATCCTTACTACCAGCGACAACTGACGTCGCGCCTACGTGCTTTTCTGCCTTGGCACCCGACGCTGCGCACACAACCTGACCGCCTTGCAGTCGATGCCGCGCTCACGAGGTTGCACATAGCCGTAGGAAAGCGCTATCAATAGTAGTAAAGCTGATATTTGCTGATTAGGGACTATACGAGTGCCGTAACATTGCTGCACGCATAGCCGGAGTCCAAGTCATCCACACGGGCGGCCTTAATCTGAAACTTCCCCTGGAATAGTTTCTACACGAGGCCAGTGGAGTAGTCGGAGATCGTTAGCTCTATCCTTACTACCAGCGACAACTGACGTCGCGCCTACGTGCTTTTCTGCCTTGGAACCCGACGCTGCGCACACAACCTGACCGCCTTGCAGTCGATGCCGCGATCACGAGGTTGCCCATAGCCGTAGGAAATCGCTATCAATGGTAGTAAAGCTGATATCTGCGAATTAGTGATATACGCGTGCTGTAACATTGCTGCACGCATAGCTGGAGTCCAGGTCATCCACACGGTCGGCCTTAATCTGGAACTTCCCCTGGAATAGTTTCTACACGAGGCCAGTGGAGTAGTCGGAGACCGTTAGCTCTATCCTTACTACCAGCGACAACTGACGTCGCGCCTACGCGCTTTTCCGCCTTGGCAGCCGACGCTGCGCACACAATCTGACCGCCTTGCAGTCGATGCCGCGCTCACGAGGTTTCCCATAGCCGTAGGGAATCGCTATCAATGGTAGTAAAGCTGATATCTGCAAATTAGTGATATACGAGTGCTGTGACATTCCTGCACGCATAGCTGGAGTCCAAGTCATCCACACGGTCGGCCTTAATCTGAAACTTCCCCTGGAATAGTTTCTACACGAGGCCAGTGGAGTAATCGGAGACCGTTAGCTCTATCCTTACTACCAGCGACAACTGACGTCGCGCCTACGTGCTTTTCCGCCTTGGCAGCCGACGCTGCGCACACAATCTGACCGCCTTGCAGTCGATGCCGCGCTTACGAAGTTGCCCATAGCCGTAGGAAATCGCTATCAATAGTAGTAAAGCTGATATTTGCTGATTGGGGGCTATACGAGTGCCGTAACATTGCTGCACGCATAGCCGGAGTCCAAGTCATCCACACGGTCGACCTTAATCTGGAACTTCCCCTGGAATAGTTTCTACACGAGGCCAGTGGAGTCGTCGGAGACCGTTAGCTCTATCCTTACTACCAGCGACAACTGACGTCGCGCCTACGTGCTTTTCTGCCTTGGAACCGACGCTGCGCACACAACCTGACCGCCTTGCAGTCGATGCCGCGCTCACGAGGTTGCAGATAGCCGTAGGAAATCGCTATCAATGGTAGTAAATCTGATATGTGCTGATTAGTGATATACGAGTGCTGTAACGTTGCTGCACGTATAGCCGGAGTCCAAGTCATCCACACGGTCGGCCTTAATCTGGAACTTCCCCTGGGATAGTTTCTACACGAGGCAGTGGAGTAGTCGGCGACCGTTAGCTCTATCCTTACTACCAGCGACAACTGACGTCGCGCCTATCGTGCTTTTCTGCCTTAACCGCCGACGCTGCGCACACAACCTGACCGCCTTGCAGTCGATGCCGCGCGTACGAGGTTGCCCAAGCCGTAAGAAATCGCTATCAATGGTAGTAAAGCTAATATCTGCTGATTGGGCTATACGAGTGCCGTAACATTGCTGCACGCATAGCCGAAGTCCAGGTCATCCACACGGTCTGCCTTAATCTAAACCTTTCCCTGGAATTGTTTCTACACGAGGCCAGTGGAGTAGTCGGCGACCGTTAGCTCTATCCTTACTACCCGCGACAACTGACGTCGCGCCTACGTGCTTTTCTGCCTTGGAACCCCGACGCTGCGCACACAACCTGTTCGCCTTGCAGTCGATGCCGCGCTCACGAGCTTCCCCATAGCCGTAGGAAATCGCTATCAATGGTAGTAAATCTGATATCTGCGAATTAGTAATATACGAGTGCTGCAACATGGCTGCACGCATAGCCGGAGTCCAAGTCATCCACACGGTCGGCCTTAATCTGGAACTTCCCCTGGAATAGTTTCTACACGAGGCCAGTGGAGTCGTCGGAGATCGTTAGCTCTATCCTTACTACCCGCGACAACTGACGTCGCGCCTACGTGCTTTTCTGCCTTGGCACCCGACGCTGCGCACCCAACCTGATCGCCTTGCAGTCGATGCCGCGCTCACGAGCTTCCCCATAGCGAAGGAAATCG
>NW_003303658.1:281121-282978 GCF_000142945.1 Phytophthora infestans T30-4 | reverse complement strand
TCTATCCTTACTACTAGGACAGCTGACGTCGCGCTCACGCGTTTTCCGCTTTGGCAGCCGACGCTGCGCCCACAACCTGACTGCCTTGCGGTCGACGCCGCACCCACGAGCTTCCCCATAGTCTTCGGAAATCGCTATCAATGGTAGTAAATCTGATATCTGCGAATTAGTGATATACGAGTGCTGTAACATTGCTGCACGCATAGCCGGAGTCCAGGGTCATCCACACGATCGGCCTTAATCTGGAGCTTCCCCTGGAATAGTTTCTACACGAGGACAGTGGGGTAGTCCGAGACCGTTAGCTCTATCCTTACTACCAGCGACAACTGACGTCGCGCTCACGCGCTTTCCGCCTTGGCAGCCGACGCTGCGCCCACAACCTGACTGCCTTGGGGCGACGCCGCACCCACGAGCTTCCCCATAGGCTTCGGAATCGCTATCAATGGTAGTAAATCTGATATCTGCGAATTAGTAATATACGAGTGCTGTAACATTGCTGCACGCATAGCCAGCGTCCAGTTCATCCACACAATCGGCCTTAATCTGGAACCTTCCCTGGAATAGTTTCTACACGAAGACACTGGAGAAGTCTGAGACCGTTAGCTCTATCCTTACTACCAGCGACAACTGACGTCGCGCTCACGCGCTTTCCGCCTTGGCAGCCGACGCTGCGCCCACAACCTGACCGCCTTGCAGTCGACGCCGCACTCACGAGCTTCCCCATAGCCTTCGGAAATTGCTATCGATGGTAGTAAATCTGATATCTGCGAATTAGTGATAAACGAGTGCTGTAACATTGCTGCACGCATAGCCGGAGTCCAGGTCTTCCACACGATCGGCCTTAATCTGGAATTTCTCCTGGAATAGTTTCTACACGAGGTCAACGGAGAAGTCTAAGACCGTTAGCTCTATCCTTACTACCAGCGACAACTGACGTCGCGGTCACGCGCTTTTCGCCTTGGCCGCTGACGCGGCGCCCACAACCTGACCGCCTTGCAGTCGACGCCGCACTCACGAGCTTCCCCATAGCCTTCGGAAATTGCTATCGATGGTAGTAAATCAGATATCTGGGAATTAGTGATATACGAGTGCTGTAACATTGCTGCACGCATAGCCGGCGTCCAGGTCTTCCACACGATCGGCCTTAATCTGGAACTTCCCCTGGCATCGTTTCTACACGAGGACAACGGAGAAGTCTAAGACCGTTAGCTCTATCCTTACTACCAGCGACAACTGACGTCGCGCTCACGCGCTTTCCGCCTTGGCAGCCGACGCTGCGCCCACGAGCTGTCCGCCTTGCAGTCGACGCCGCACTCACGAGCTTCCCCGTAGCCTTCGGAAATCGCTATCAATGGTAGTAAATCGGATATCTGCGCATTAGTGCTATACGAGTGCTGTAACATTGCTGCACGCATAGCCAGCGTCCAGTTCATCCACACGATCGGCCTTAATCTGGAACTTCCCCTGGCATCGTTTCTACACGAGGACACTGGAGAAGTCTAAGACCGTTAGCTCTATCCTTACTACCAGCGACAACTGACGTCGCGCTCACGCGCTTTCCGCCTTGGACGCCGACGCTGCGCCCACGAGCTGACCGCCTTGCAGTCGACGCCGCACTCACGAGCTTCCCCATAGCCTTCGGAAATCGCTATCAATGGTAGTAAATCTATTATCTGCGAATTAGTGATATACGAGTGCTGTAACATTGCTGCACGCATAGCCGGCGTCCAGGTCTTCCACACGATCGCCCTTAATCTGGAACTTTCCCTGGAATAGTTTCTACACGAGGACAGCTGAGAAGTCTGAGACCGTTAGCTCTATCCTTACTACCAGCGACAACTGACGTCGCGCTCACGC
>NW_003303658.1:264517-281021 GCF_000142945.1 Phytophthora infestans T30-4 | reverse complement strand
GGTCCAGGCTCTCCCCCACGTCGGCCTTTATTCGGAACCTATCCCGGAAATAGTTTCACAACGAGGCCAATGGAATAGTCTGAAACCGTTAGATCTATCCTTTTTTACAGCGTAAACAGGGCTTGGGCGCTACGCGCTTTTCCGCCTGGCCAGCTGACGCTGTGTCCCACAAGCTGTCCTGCCTTGCCGTCGACGCCGCGCTCACGAGCTTGCCATAGCCGTAGAAAATACTATCAATGGTAGTAAAGCTGATATCTGTTGCAGCGGGGCTGCCGTAGCTTTAGCGTCAGAGGAAGACGTTCGACTCAAAGAGTCACTAATACTAAGTTCTTTATGTAAAGGACACTTACAGCCCCAAGACCAGGGCTCAAAGTTAATACCTTAACTTTTATGCTTCAAAACCAGAAGTGTTTTATTTACTATTATTGCGGCCAAGCCGCCTAGGGGTAAATGTATCTCTTTGACTATCTAGCATAGTTAAACCTAATCAAATGCATAACGT
Source organism: Phytophthora infestans T30-4 (assembly GCF_000142945.1). NCBI lineage: Eukaryota > Oomycota > Peronosporomycetes > Peronosporales > Peronosporaceae > Phytophthora > Phytophthora infestans. The sequence continues at coordinate 280,519 of NW_003303658.1, read as the reverse complement.
GTGGCTTTCAGCCAAAGTACTGAGAGACCTTGTTAACTCTCCAACTTATGTACTGAGCGTTTGTTACCTCTCCGGGTACTTCGTACCCCTGTGTGTTCCACACTATGTAACCCCGTTACATCTGTGGATTAGTGTTATACGAGTGCCGTAACTTTGCTGCACCCATAGCTGGAGTCCAGGACATCCACACGGTCGGCCTTAATCTGGAACTTCCCCTGGAATAGTTTTTACACGAGGCCAGTGGAGTAGTCTGAGACAGTTAGCTCTATCCTTACTACCAGCGACAACTGACGTCGCGCCTACGCGCTTTTCCGCCTTGGCAGCTGACGCTGCGCCCACGAGCTGTCCGCCTGGCCGTCGCCGCCGCGCTCACGAGCTACACCATAGCCGTCGGAAATCGCTATCAATAGTAGTAAATCTGATATCTGCGAATTAGTGATATTCGAGTGCTGTAACATTGCTGCACGCATAGCCCGGAGTCCAGGTCATCCCCACGGTCGGCCTTAATCTGGAGCTTCTCCTGGAATAGTTTCTACACGAGGCCAGTGGAGTAGTCTGAGACAGTTAGCTCTATCCTTACTACCAGCGACAACTGACGTCGCGCCTACGCGCTTTTCCGCCTTGGCAGCTGACGCTGCGCCCACGAGCTGTCCGCCTTGCCGTCGACGCCGCGCTCACGAGCTACACCATAGCCGTCGGAAATCGCTATCAATAGTAGTAAAGCTGATATCTGCGAATTAGTGATATACGAGTGCCATAACATTGCTGCACGCATAGCCGGAGCCCAGGTCATCCCCACGGTCGGTCTTAATCTGAAACTTCCGCTGGAATAGTTTCTACACGAGGCCAGTGGAGTAGTCTGAGACAGCTAGCGCTATCCTTACTACCAGCGACAACTGACGTCGCGCCTACGCGCTTTTCCGCCTTGGCAGCTGACGCTGCGCCCACGAGCTGTCCGCCTTGCCGTCGCCGCCGCGCTCACGAGCTACACCATAGCCGTCGGAAATCGCTATCATTAGTAGAAAAGCTGATATCTGCGAATTAGTGATATTCGAGTGCTGTAACATTGCTGCACGCATAGCCGGAGTCCAGGTCATCCCCACGGTCGGCCTTAATCTGGAGCTTCCCCTGGAATAGTTTCTACACGAGGCCAGTGGAGTAGTCTGAGACAGTGAGCTCTATCCTTACTACCAGCGACAACTGACGTCGCGCCTACGCGCTTTTCCGCCTTGGCAGCTGACGCTGCGCCCACGAGCTGTCCGCCTTGCCGTCGCCACCGCGCTCACGAGCTACCCCATAGCCGTAGGAAATCGCTATCAATGGTAGTAAAGCTGATATCTGCAAATTAGTGATATACGAGTGCTGCAACATTGCTGCACGCATAGCTGGAGTCCAGGTCATCCACACGGTCGGCCTTAATCTGAAACTTCCCCTGGAATAGTTTCTACACGAGGACAGTGGAGAAGGCTGAGACCGTTAGCTCTATCCTTACTACCAGCGACAACTGACGTCGCGCCTACGCGCTTTTCCGCCTTGGCAGCTGACGCTGCGCCCACGAGCTGTCCGCCTTGCCGTCGCCGCCGCGCTCACGAGCTTCCCCATAGCCGTCGAAAATCGCTATCAATGGTAGTAAAGCTGATATCTGCTGATTAGTGCTATACGAGTGCTGTAACATTGCTGCACGCATAGCCGGAGTCCAGGTCATCCCCACGGTCGGTCTTAATCTGGAGCTTCCCCTGGAATAGTTTTTACACAAGGCCAGTGGAGAAGGCTGAGACCGTTAGCTCTATCCTTACTACCAGCGACAACTGACGTCGCGCCTACGCGCTTTTCCGCCTTGGCAGCCGACGCTGCGCCCACAAGCTATCCGCCTTGCCGTCGCCGCCGCGCTCACGAGCTACACCATAGCCGTCGGAAATCGCTATCAATAGTAGTAAAGCTGATATCTGCGAATTAGTGATATACGAGTGCCGTAACATTGCTGCACGCATAGCCAGAGTCCAAGTCATCCACACAGTCGGCCTTAATCTGAAACTTCCCCTGTAATAGTTTCTACACGAGGCCAGTGGAGAAGTCAGAGACCGTTAGCTATATCCTTACTACCAGCTACAGCTGACGTCGCGCCTACGCGCTTGTTCGCCTTGGCAGCCGACGCTGCGCTCACGAGCTTCCCCATAGCCGTCGGAAATCGCTATCAATGGTAGTAAATCTGATATCTGCTGATTAGTGCTATACGAGTGCCGTAACATTGCCGCACGCATAGCCGGAGGCCAAGTCATCCACACGGTCGGCCTTAATCTGGAACTTCCCCTGGAATAGTTTCTACACGAGGCCAGTGGCGTAGTCTGAGACCGTTAGCTCTATCCTTACTACCAGCGACAACTGACGTCGCGCTCACGCGTTTTCCGCCTTGGCAGCCGACGCTGCGCCCACAACCTGACTGCCTTGCGGTCGACGCCGCACCCACGAGCTTCCCCATAGCCTTCGGAAATCGCTATCAATGGTAGTAAATCTGATATCTGCTGATTAGTGCTATAAGAGTGCTCTAACATTGCTGCCCGCATAGCCGGAGTCCAGGTCTTCCACACGATCGGCCTTAATCTGGAATTTCCCCTGGAATAGTTTCTACACGAGGACAGTGGAGAAGCCTGAGACCGTTAGCTCTATCCTTACTATTAGCGACAACTGACGTCGCGCTCACGCGTTTTCCGCCTTGGCAGCCTACACTGCGCCCCCAGCCTGACTGCCTTGCAGTCAACGCCGCACCCACGAGCTTCCCCATAGCCTTCGGAAATCGCTATCGATGGTAGTAAATCTGATATCTGCTGATTAGTGCTATACGAGTGCTGTAACATTGCTGCCCGCATAGCCGGAGTCCAGGTCTTCCACACGATCGGCCTTAATCTGGAACTTCCCCTGGAATAGTTTCTACATGAGGACAGTGGAGAAGCCTGAGACCGTTAGCTCTATCCTTACTACCAGCGACAACTGACGTCGCGCTCACGCGTTTTCCGCCTTGGCAGCCGACGCTGCGCCCACGAGCTGTCCGCCTTGCAGTCGACGCCGCACCCACGAGCTTCCCCATAGCCGTAGGAAATCGCTATCAATGGTAGTAAATCTGATATCTGCGAATTAGTGATATACGAGTGCTGTAACATTGCTGCACGCATAGCCGGAGTCCAGGTCTTCCACACGATCGGCCTTAATCTGGAGCTTCCCCTGGAATCGTTTCTACACGAGGCCAGTGGGGTAGTCCGAGACCCGTTAGCTCTATCTTTACTACCAGCGACAACTGACGTCGCGCTCACGCGTTTTCCGCCTTGGCAGCCGACGCTGCGCCCACAACCTTACTGCCTTGCAGTCTACGCCGCACTCACGAGCTTCCCCATAGCCTTCGGAAATCGCTATCAATGGTAGTAAGTCTGATATCTGCGAATTAGTGATATACGAGTGCTGTAACATCGCTGCGCGCATAACCGGAGTCCAGGTCTTCCACACGATCGGCCTTAATCTGGAATTTCCTTTTGGAATAGTTTCTACACGAGGACAGTGGCGTAGTCTGAGACCGTTAGCTCTATCCTTACTACCAGCGACAACTGACGTCGCGCTCACGCGCTTTCCGCCTTGGCAGCCGACGCTGCGCCCACGAGCTGTCCGCCTTGCAGTCGACGCCGCGCTCACGAGCTTCCCCATAGCCGTAGGAAATCGCTATCAATGGTAGTAAAGCTGATATCTGCGAATTAGTGATATACGAGTGCTGTAACATCGCTGCACGCATAGCCGGCGTCCAGTTCATCCACACGATCGGCCTTAATCTGGAACTTCCCCTGGCATAGTTTCTACACGAGGACAGTGGGGTAGTCCGAGACCGTTAGCTCTATCCTTACTACCAGCGACAACTGACGTCGCGCTCACGCGCTTTCCGCCTTGGCAGCCGACGCCGCGCCCACGAGCTGTCCGCCTTGCAGTCGACGCCGCGCTCACGAGCTTCTCCATAGCCGTAGGAAATCGCTATCAATGGTAGTAAATCTGATATCTGCGAATTAGTGATATACGAGTGCTGTAACATTGCTGCACGCATAGCCGGCGTCCAGTTCATCGACACGATCGGCCTTAATCTGGAACTTCCCCTGGCATCGTTTCTACACGAGGACAACGGAGAAGTCTAAGACCGTTAGCTCTATCCTTACTACCAGCGACAACTGACGTCGCGCTCACGCGCTTTCCGGCTTGGCAGCCGACGCTGCGCCCACCAGCTGTCCGCCTTGCAGTCGACGCCGCACTCACGAGCTTCCCCATAGCCGTCGGAAATCGCTATCAATGGTAGTAAATCTGATATCTGCGAGTTAGTGATATACGAGTGCTGCAACATTGCTGCACGCATAGCTGGAGTCCAGGTCATCCACACGGTCGGCCTTAATCTGAAACTTCCCCTGGAATAGTTTCTACACGAGGACAGTGAAGTAGTCTGAGACCGTTAGCTCTATCCTTACTACCAGCGACAACTGACGTCGCGCCTACGAGCTTTTCCGCCTTGGCAGCTGACGCTGCGCCCACGAGCTGTCCGCCTTGCCGTCGACGCCGCGCTTACGAGCTTGTCCATAGCCGTATGAAATCGCTATCAATGGTAGTAAATCTGATATCTGCGAGTTAGTGATATACGAGTGCTGCAACATTGCTGCACGCATAGCTGGAGTCCAAGTCATCCACACGGTCGGCCTTAATCTGAAACTTCCCCTGGAATAGTTGCTACACGAGGCCAGTGGAGTCGTCGGAGACCGTTAGCTCTATCCTTACTACCAGCTACAGCTGACGTCGCGCCTACGCGCTTTTCCGCCTTGGCAGCCGACGCTGCGCACACAATCTGACCGCCTTGCAGTCGATGCCGCGCTCACGGGCTTGCCCATAGCCGTAGGAAATCGCTTTCAATGGTCGTAAAGCTGATATCTGCGAATTAGTGATATACGAGGGCTGCAACATTGCTGCACGCATAGCTGGAGTCCAGGTCATCCACACGGTCGGGCCTTAATCTGGAACTTCCCCTGGAATAGTTCCTACACGAGGACAGTGGAGTAGTGTGAGATAGTTAGCTCTATCCTTACTTTCAGCGATAACGTACGTCGCGCCTATGTGCTTTTCCGCCTTGGCAGCCGACGCAGCGCATACAACCTGTCCGCGTTGCAGTCGACGCCGCGCTCACGAGGTTGCCCATAGCCGTAGGAAATCGCTATCAATGGTAGTAAAGCTGATATCTGCCAATTAGTGATTTACGAGTGCTGTAACATTGCTGCACGCATAGCCGAAGTCCAGGTCATCCACACGGTCGGCCTTAATCTGGAACTTCCCCTGGAATAGTTTCTACACGAGGACAGTGGAGTCGTCGGAGACCGTTAGCTCGATCCTTACTACCAGCGACAACTGACGTCGCGCCTACGCGCTTTTCCGCCTTGGCAGCCGACGCTGCGCACACAACCTGACCGCCTTGCAGTCGATGCCGCGCTTACGAGGTTGCCCATAGCCGTAGGAAATCGCTATCAATGGTAGTAAATCTGATATCTGCTGATTAGTGCTATACGAGTGCCGTAACATTGCCGCACGCATAGCCGGAGTCCAAGTCATCCACACGGTCGGCCTTAATCTGGAACTTCCCCTGGAATAGTTTCTACACGAGGCCAGTGGAGTCGTCGGAGACCGTTAGCTCTATCCTTACTACCAGCGACAACTGACGTCGCGCCTACGCGCTTTTCCGCCTTGGCAGCCGACGCTGCGCACACAACCTGACCGCCTTGCAGTCGATGCCGCGCTCACGAGGTTGCCCATAGCCGTAGGAAATCGCTATCAATGGTAGTAAAGCTGATATCTGCTGATTAGTGCTATACGAGTGCCGTAACATTGCCGCACGCATAGCCGGAGTCCAAGTCATCCCCACGGTAGGCCTTAATCTGGAACTTCCCCTGGATTAGTTTCTACACGAGGCCAGTGGAGTCGTCGGAGACCGTTAGCTCTATCCTTACTACCAGCGACAACTGACGTCGCGCCTACGTGCTTTTCCGCCTTGGCAGCTGACGCTGCGCACACCACCTGACCGCCTTGCAGTCGATGCCGCGCTCACGAGGTTGCACATAGCCGTAGGAAATCGCTATCAATAGTAGTAAAGCTGATATTTGCTGATTAATGATATACGAGTGCTGCAACATTGCTGCACGCATAGCTGGAGTCCAAGTCATACACACGGTCGGCCTTAATCTGAAACTTCCCCTGGAATAGTTTCTACACGAGGCCAGTGAAGTCGTCGGAGACCGTTAGCTCTATCCTTACTACCAGCGACAACTGACGTCGCGCCTACGTGCTTTTCCGCCTTGGCAGCTGACGCTGCGCACACCACCTGACCGCCTTGCAGTCGAAGCCGCGCTCACGAGGTTGCACATAGCCGTAGGAAATCGCTATCAATAGTAGTAAAGCTGATATCTGCTGATTAGTGATATACGAGTGCTGTAACATTGCTGCACGCATAGCCGGAGTCCAAGTCATCCACACGGTCGGCCTTAATCTGGAACTTCCCCTGGAATAGTTTCTACACGAGGCCAGTGGAGTATTCGGCGACCGTTAGCTCTATCCTTACTACCAGCGACAACTGACGTCGCGCCTACGTGCTTTTCTGCCTTAACCGCCGACGCTGCGCACACAACCTGACCGCCTTGCAGTCGATGCCGCGCGTACGAGGTTGCCCAAGCCGTAAGAAATCGCTATCAATGGTAGTAAAGCTTATATCTGCGAATTAGTAATATACGAGTGCTGCAATATGGCTGCACGCATAGCCGGAGTCCAAGTCATCCACACGGTCGGCCTTAATCTGGCACTTCCCGTGAATTTTTTTTTCTACACGAGGCCAGTGCGGTAGTCTGGGACCGTTAGCTCTACTCTTACTACAGGCTACGGCGGACGTCGCGCCTACGCGCTTTTTCGCCTTGGCAGCCGACCCTGCGCCCACAACCAGACTAACTTGCAGTCGAAGCCGCGCTCACGAGGTTGCACATAGCCGTAGGAAATCGCTATCAATAGTAGTAAAGCTGATATCTGCTGATTAGTGATATACGAGTGCTGTAACATTGCCGCACGCATAGCCGGAGTCCAAGTCATCCACACGGTCGGCCTTAATCTGGAACTTCCCCTGGAATAGTTTCTACACGAGGCCAGTGGAGTAGGCTGAGACCGTTAGCTCTATCCTTACTACCAGCGACAACTGACGTCGCGCCTACGCGCTTTTCCGCCTTGGCAGCCGACGCTGCGCCCACAACCTGACCGCCTTGCAGTCGACGCCGCGCTCACGAGCTTCCCCATAGCCGTAGGAAATCGCTATCAATGGTAGTAAATCTGATATCTGCTGATTAGTGCTATACGAGTGCCGTAACATTGCCGCACGCATAGCCGGAGGCCAAGTCATCCACACGGTCGGCCTTAATCTGGAACTTCCCATGGAATAGTGTCTGCACGATGCCAGAGGAGTAGTCGGAGACCGTAAGCTCTATCCTTACTACCAGCGACAACTGACGTCGCGCCTACGCGCTTTTCTGCCTTGGAACCCGACGCTGCGCATACAACCTGGCCGCCTTGCAGTCGATCCCATACCCGTAGGAAATCGCTATCAATGGTAGTAAATCTGATATCTGCTGATTAGTGCTATACGAGTGCTGTAACATTGCTGCACGCATAGCCGGCGTCCAGGTCTTCCACACGATCGGCCTTAATCTGGAACTTCCCCTGGGATAGTTTCTACACGAGGACAGTGGAGGAGTCTGAGACCGTTAGCTCTATCCTTACTACCAGCGACAACTGACGTCGCGCTCACGCGCTTTCCGCCTTGGCAGCCGACGCTGCGCCCACAAGCTGACCGCCTTGCAGTCGACGCCGCACCCACGAGCCTCCCCATAGACTTTGGAAATCGCTATCAATGGGAGGAAATCTGATATCTGCGAATTAGTGATATACGAGTGCTGTAACATTGCTGCACGCATAGCCGGCGTCCAGGTCTTCCACACGATCGGCCTTAATCTGGAGCTACCCCTGGCATCGTTTCGACACGAGGCCAGTGGGGTAGTCCGCTCTATCCTTACTACCAGCGACAACTGACGTCGCGCTCACGCGTTTTCCGCCTTGGCAGCCGACGCTGCGCCCACAACCTGACTGCCTTGCAGTCGACGCCGCACCCACGAGCTTCCCCATAGCCTTCGGAAATCGCTATCAATGGTAGTAAATCTGATATCTGCGAATTAGTGATATACGAGTGCTGTAACATTGCTGCACGCATAGCCGGCGTCCAGTTCATCCACACGATCGGCCTTAATCTGGAGCTTCCCCTGGAATAGTTTCTACACGAGGACAGTGGGGTAGTCCGAGACCGTTAGCTCTATCCTTACTACCAGCGACAACTGACGTCGCGCTCACGCGCTTTTCCGCCTTGGCAGCCGACGCTGCGCCCACAACCTGACTGCCTTGCAGTCGACGCCGCACCCACGAGCTTCCCCATAGCCTTTGGAAATCGCTATCAATGGTAGTAAATCTGATATATGCGAATTAGTGATATACGAGTGCTGTAACATTCCTGCACGCATAGCTAGAGACCAGGTCATCCACACGGTCGGCCTTAATCGTGAACGCTTCCCCCGGAATCGTTTCTACACGAGGACAGTGGGGTAGTCCGAGACCGTTAGCTCTATCCTTTACTACACAGCGACAAACTGACGTCGCGCTCACGCGCTTTTCCGGCTTGGGCTGGCCCGAAGCTGCGGCCTACTAACCTGTCCGCCTTGCAGTCGACGCCCGCACTCACGGATCTTCCCCATAGCCGTAGGAAATCGCTATCAATGGTAGTAAATCTGATATCTGCGAATTAGTGATATACGAGTGCTGTAACATCGCTGCGCGCATAGCCGGGAGTCCAGGTCTTCCACACGATCGCCCTTAATCTGGAACTTCCCCTGCATAGTTCCTTCACGACGGCAGTGGGGTAGTCCGAGACCGTTAGCTCTATCCTTACTACCAGCGACAACTGACGTCGCGCTCACGCGCTTTCCGCCTTGGCAGCCGACGCTGCGCCCACAGACTGACTGCCTTGCAGGCGACGCCGCACTCACGAGCCTCCCCATAGCCTTCGGAAATTGCTAATCGATGGTAGTAAATCTGATATCTGCGAATTAGTGATAAACGAGTGCTGTAACATTGCTGCACGCATAGCCGGAGTCCAGGTCTTCCACACGATCGGCCTTAATCTGGAATTTCTCCTGGAATAGTTTCTACACGAGGTCAACGGAGAAGTCTAAGACCGTTAGCTCTATCCTTACTACCAGCGACAACTGACGTCGCGGTCACGCGCTTTCCGCCTTGGCCGCTGACGCGGCGCCCACAACCTGACCGCCTTGCAGTCGACGCCGCACTCACGAGCTTCCCCATAGCCTTCGGAAATTGCTATCGATGGTAGTAAATCAGATATCTGGGAATTAGTGATATACGAGTGCTGTAACATTGCTGCACGCATAGCCGGCGTCCAGGTCTTCCACACGATCGGCCTTAATCTGGATTTCCCCTGGAATAGTTTCTACACGAGGACAGTGGAGAAGCCTGAGACCGTTAGCTCTATCCTTACTACCAGCGACAACTGACGTCGCGCTCACGCGTTTTCCGCCTTGGCAGCCGACGCTGCGCCCACGAGCTGTCCGCCTTGCAGTCGACGCCGCACCCACGAGCTTCCCCATAGCCTTTGGGAATCGCTATCAATGGTAGTAAATCTGGATATCTGCGAATTAGTGATATACGAGTGCTGTAACATTGCTGCACGCATAGCTAGAGACCAGGTTATCCACACGGTCGGCCTTAATCTGGAACTTCCCCTGGCATAGTTCCTTCACGACGGCAGTGGGGTAGTCCGAGACCGTTAGCTCTATCCTTACTACCAGCGACAACTGACGTCGCGCTCACGCGCTTTCCGCCTTGGCAGCCGACGCTGCGCCCACAACCTGACTGCCTTGCAGTCGACGCCGCACTCACGAGCTTCCCCATAGCCTTCGGAAATCGCTATCGATGGTAGTAAATCTGATATCTGCTGATTAGTGCTATACGAGTGCTGTAACATTGCTGCACGCATAGCCGGAGTCCAGGTCTTCCACACGATCGGCCTTAATCTGGAACTTCCCCTGGAATAGTTTCTACACTAGGCCAATGGGGTAGTCCGAGACCATTAACTCTATCCTTACTACCAGCGACAACTGACGTAGCGCTCACGCGCTTTCCGCCTTGGCAGCCGACGCTGCGCCCACGAGCTGTCCGCCTTGCAGTCGACGCCGCACTCACGAGCTTCCCCATAGCCGTAGGAAATCGCTATCAATGGTAGTAAATCTGATATCTGCGAATTAGTGATATACGAGTGCTGTAACATTGCTGCACGCATAGCCGGCGTCCAGTTCATCCACACGATCGGCCTTAATCTGGAGCTTCCCCTGGAATCGTTTCTACACGAGGCCAGTGGGGTAGTCCGAGACCGTTAGCTCTATCCTTACTACCAGCGACAACTGACGTCGCGCTCACGCGCTTTCCGCCTTGGCAGCCGACGCTGCGCCCACGAGCTGTCCGCCTTGCAGTCGACGCCGCACTCACGAGCTTCCCCATAGTCTTCGGAAATCGCTATCAATGGTAGTAAATCTGATATCTGTGAATTAGTGATATACGAGTGCTGTAACATTGCTGCACGCATAGCCGGATCTTCCACACGGTCGGCCTTAATCTGGAGCTTCCCCTGGCATAGTTTCTACACGAGGACAGTGGGGTAGTCAGAGACCGTTAGCTCTATCCTTACTACCAGCGACAACTGACGTCGCGCTCACGCGTTTTCCGCCTTGGCAGCCTACACTGCGCCCCCAGCCTGACTGCCTTGCAGTCGACGCCGCACCCACGAGCTTCCCCATAGTCTTCGGAAATCGCTATCAATGGTAGTAAATCTGATATCTGCGAATTAGTGATATACGAGTGCTGTAACATTGCTGCACGCATAGCCGGAGTCCAGGTCATCCACACGATCGGCCTTAATCTGGAGTTTTCCCCTGGAATCGTTTCTACACGAGGCCAGTGGGGTAGTCCGAGACCGTTAGCTCTATCCTTACTACCAGCGACAACTGACGTCGCGCTCACGCGCTTTCCGCCTTGGCAGCCGACGCTGCGCCCACAACCTGACTGCCTTGCAGTCGACGCCGCGCTCACGAGCTTCTCCATAGTCTTAGGAAATCGCTATCAATGGTAGTAAATCTGATATCTGCGAATTAGTGATATACGAGTGCTGTAACATCGCTGCGCGCATAGCCGGAGTCCAGGTCTTTCACACGATCGGCCTTAATCTGGAGCTTCCCCTGGCATAGTTTCTACACGAGGACAGTGGGGTAGTCCGAGACCGTTAGCTCTATCCTTACTACTAGCGACAACTGACGTCGCGCTCACGCGTTTTCCGCTTTGGCAGCCGACGCTGCGCCCACAACCTGACTGCCTTGCAGTCGACGCCGCACCCACGAGCTTCTCCATAGCCTTCGGAAATCGCTATCAATGGTAGTAAATCTGATATCTGCGAATTAGTGATATACGAGTGCTGTAACATTGCTGCACGCATAGCCGGCGTCCAGTTCATCCACACGATCGGCCTTAATCTGGAGCTTCCCCTGGAATCGTTTCTACACGAGGCCAGTGGGGTAGTCTGAGACCGTTAGCTCTATCCTTACTACCAGCGACAACTGACGTCGCGCTCACGCGCTTTCCGCCTTGTCAGCCGACGCTGCGCCCACAACCTGACTGCCTTGAGTCGACGCCGCACTCACGAGCTTCCCCATAGCCTTCGGAAATCGCTATCAATGGTAGTAAATCTGATATCTGCGAATTAGTGATATACGAGTGCTGTAACATTGCTGCACGCATAGCCGGCGTCCAGGTCATCCACACGATCGGCCTTAATCTGGAACCTTCCCTGGAATAGTTTCTACACGAAGACACTGGAGAAGTCTGAGACCGTTAGCTCTATCTTACTACCAGCGACAACTGACGTCGCGCTCACGCGCTTTTCGCCTTGGCAGCCGACGCTGCGCCCACAGCTGACTGCCTTGCAGTCGACGCCGCATTCACGAGCTTCCCCATAGCCTTCTAAATTGCTATCAATGGTAGTAATCTGATATCTGCGCATTAGTGCTATACGAGTGCTGTAACATTGCTGCACGCATAGCCAGCGTCCCGTTCATCCACACGATCGGCCTTAATCTGGAACTTTCCCTGGCATCGTTTCTACACGAGGACAACGGAGAAGTCTAAGACCGTTAGCTCTATCCTTACTACCAGCGACAACTGACGTCGCGCTCACGCGTTTTCCGCCTTGGTAAGCCGACGCTGCGCCCACGAGCTGACCGCCTTGCAGTCGACGCCACACTCACGAGCTTCCTCCATAGCCTTCGGAAATTGCTTATCAATGGTAGTAAATCGGATCTCTGCGCATTTAGTGCTATACGAGTGCTGTAACATTGCTGCACGCATAGCCGGCGTCCAGTTCATCCACACGATCGGCCTTAATCTGGAACTTCCCCTGGCATCGTTTCTACACGAGGACAGTGGGGTAGACCGAGACCGTTAGCTCTATCCTTACTACCAGCGACAACTGACGTCGCGCTCACGCGCTTTCCGGCTTGGCGGCCGACGCTGCGGCCCACAACCTTGACTGCTATGCAGTCGACGCCGCACCCACGAGCTTCCCCATAGCCTTCGGAAATCGCTATCGATAGTAGTAAATCTGATATCTGCTGATTAGTGATATACGAGTGATGTAACATTGCCGCACGCATAGCCGGCGTCCAGGTCTTCCACACGATCGGCCTTAATCTGGAATTTCTTCTGGAATAGTTTCTACACGAGGACAGTGGCGTAGTCGGAGACCGTTAGCTCTATCCTTACTACCAGCGACAACTGACGTAGCGCTCACGCGCTTTCCGCCTTAGCAGCCGACGCTGCGCCTACAACCTGTCCGCCTTGCAGTCGACGCCGCAGCCACGAGCTTCCCCATAGCCTTCGGAAATCGCTATCAATGGTAGTAAATCTGAGATCTGCTGATTAGTGATATACGAGTGATGTAACATTGCCGCACGCATAGCCGGAGTCCAGGTCTTCCACACGATCGGCCTTAATCTGGAACTTCCCCTGGAATAGTTTCTACACTAGGCCAATGGGGTAGTCCGAGACCATTAGCTCTATCCTTACTACAAGCGACAACTGACGTTTCGCTCACCGCGCTTACCGCCTTGGCAGCCGACACTGCGCCCCACGAGCATGACTGGCTTGCAGTCGACGCCGCACTCACGAGCTTCTGCATAGTCCTTCGGAAATCGCTATCAATGGTAGTAAATTCGATCTCTGCGAATTTGTGATATACGAGTGCTGTAACATCGCTGCACGCATAGCCCGCGTCCAGGTCATCCACACGATCGGCCTTAATCTGGAAATTCCCCTGGCATCGTTTCTACACGAGGACAGTGGAGAAGTCTGAGACCCATTTAGCTCTATCCTTACTACCAGCGACAACTGACGTCGCGGCTCACGCGTTTTCCGCCTGGGCAGCCGACGCTGCGCCCCACAACCTGACCCGCTTGCAGCCGACGCCGCGCTCACGAGCTTCCCCATAGCCGTAGGAAATCGCTATCAATGGTAGTAAATCTGATATCTGCGAATTTGTGATATACGAGTGCTGTAACATCGCTGCACGCATAGCCGGCGTCCAGGTCTTCCACACGATCGGCCTTAATCTGGAATTTCCCCTGGAATCGTTTCTACACTAGTCTGAGACCGTTAGCTCTATCCTTACTACCAGCGACAACTGACGTCGCGCTCACGCGTTTTCCGCCTTGGCTGCCGACGCTGCGCCTACAACCTGTCCGCCTGCAGTCGACGGCCGCACCTCACGAGCTTCCTCATAGTCTTTGGAAATCGCTATCCAATGGTAGTAAATCTGATATCTGCGAATTAGTGACATTGAGAGGGCTGTAACATTGCTGCACGCATAGCCGGCGTCCCGTTCATCCACACGGTCGGCCTTAATCTGGAGCTTCCCCTGGAATAGTTTCTACACGAGGACAGTGGGGTAGTCCGAGACCGTTAGCTCTATCCTTACTACCAGCGACAACTGACGTCGCGCTCACGCGCTTTTCCGCCTTGGCAGCCGACGATGCCCCCACAACCTGACTGCCTTGCAGTCGACGCCGCACCCACGAGCTTCCCCATAGCCTTCGGAAATCGCTATCAATGGTAGTAAATCTGATATCTGCGAATTAGTGATATACGAGTGCTGTAACATTGCTGCACGCATAGCCGGCGTCCAGTTCATCCACACGGTCGGCCTTAATCTGGAGCTTCCCCTGGAATAGTTTCTACACGAGCACAGTGGGGTAGTCCGAGACCGTTAGCTCTATCCTTACTACCAGCGACAACTGACGTCGCGCTCACGCGCTTTCCGCCTTGGCAGCCGACGCTGCGCCCACAACCTGACTGCCTTGCAGTCGACGCCGCACCCACGAGCTTCCCCATAGCCTTCGGAAATCGCTATCAATGGTAGTAAATCTGATATCTGCGAATTAGTGATATACGAGTGCTGTAACATTGCTGCACGCATAGCCGGCGTCCAGTTCATCCACACGATCGGCCTTAATCTGGAGCTTCCCCTGGAATAGTTTCTACACGAGGACAGTGGGGTAGTCCGAGACCGTTAGCTCTATCCTTACTACCAGCGACAACTGACGTCGCGCTCACGCGCTTTCCGCCTTGGCAGCCGACGCTGCGCCCACCACCTGGACTGCCTTGCAGTCGACGCCGCACCCACGAGCTTCCCCATAGCCTTCGGAAATCGCTATCAATGGTAGGAAAATCTGAATCTGCCGAAATTAATGAGATACGAGTGCTGGTAACATTGCTGCACGCATAGCCAGCGTCCAGTTCATCCACACGATCGGCCTTAATCTGGAACTTCCCCTGGCATCGTTTCTACACGAGGACAACGGAGAAGTCTAAGACCGTTAGCTCTATCCTTACTACCAGCGACAACTGACGTCGCGCTCACGCGCTTTCCGGCTTGGCAGCCGACGCTGCGCCCCACGAGCTGTCCGCCTTGCAGTCGACGCCGCACTCACGAGCTTCCCCATAGCCTTCGGAAATCGCTATCAATGGTAGTAAATCTGATATCTGCGAATTAGTGATATACGAGTGCTGTAACATTGCTGCACGCATAGCCGGCGTCCAGTTCATCCACACGATCGGCCTTAATCTGGAGCTTCCCCTGGAATAGTTTCTACACGAGGACAGTGGGGTAGTCCGAGACCGTTAGCTCTATCCTTACTACCAGCGACAACTGACGTCGCGCTCACGCGCTTTCCGCCTTGGCAGCCGACGCTGCGCCCACAACCTGACTGCCTTGCATTCGACGCCGCACCCACGAGCTTCCCCATAGTCTTCGGAAATCGCTATCAATGGTAGTTAATCTGATATCTGCGAATTAGTGATATACGAGTGCTGTAACATTGCTGCACGCATAGCCGGAGTCCAGTTCATCCACACGATCGGCCTTAATCTGGAGCTTCCCCTGGAATAGTTTCTACACGAGGACAGTGGGGTAGTCCGAGACCGTTAGCTCTATCCTTACTACCAGCGACAACTGACGTCGCGCTCACGCGTTTTCCGCCTTGGCAGCCGACGCTGCGCCCACAACCTGACTGCCTTGCAGTCGACGCCGCACTCACGAGCTTCTTCATAGCCGTAGGAAATCGCTATCAATGGTAGTAAATCTGATATCTGCGAATTAGTGATATACGAGTGCGGTAACATTGCGGCACGCATAGCCGGAGTCCAGGTCTTCCACACGATCAGCCTTAATCTGGAATTTCCCCTGGCATCGTTTCTACACGAGGCCAGTGGCGTAGTCTGAGACCGTTAGCTCTATCC
>NW_003303658.1:260379-264417 GCF_000142945.1 Phytophthora infestans T30-4 | reverse complement strand
CTAGCTTTTGGACAATGCGATCGTTATAGTCCGTAAGCGACCCGAGCTTCTCCGTCTACTACAAGTAGCACTGCTCTACGGGAACCATGTACGGCGATTTCTGTTGTGCGATTTTACCTCCACCTCCGTTTTGGTTTTGCAACCCTGAATTGATTATATTATTGGCCATGGTTGGAAAACTCAGTTGTTCATGCAACGGTGCGCCCAACAAACGGTTGCAAATGCGCCCAAATAAAAGGCATGGTACAGGCCTTAAACATGACCAATAATGGTCAGTCAACCAATCAGAGCTCACGATTTTCATAAATTCAACCTCGGTTGCAAATGGCTGATAATGTAGCTGTTATGTAAATCCTGTCTTGGGCGGTGTTCATCGCGAAGGGGAGCCGTTCTGCGTACTCATCCCAATCCCTTTTGATTATGTATTCACAGGATCAAAACGCAAAGTGCATTAACCCTTTCGCGACTCACCTAGTTTTGTATGACATATAAACTCATGTTCCAAAATCCTAAAAGGGCTATTTCTTCGCCCTATTACAAAAACACGGTACTATCTGGTGTTGCAGATCATCAGTCACAATCTATCCGGATCCCCTAAAACACAAAAGCCGGGTCCTTAAAAGAGTGAAAATAGTCCTTTTAGGATTTCACTGTACTTTCCAAAGCGATAAACGGTTGGTCAATATTAAATGAATTTGCACGACTAGACAAACGGCGGTTTTATTGGCCAAGACGTTAGCTCGAGACGGAAATCTAATTGGTAAAATGCACGTATGTTACCGCTGTTGCTTTCTTTTGTGATCATCAGTGCGGTGATAAAACGGGTAGCCTGACCGCAGGTTACCATCATGAAAAAAGCGCGGTTGTCCACTATTAACCTGGAATCATTTGTGTATCCATAAACTGCTATTTGTGGTCTAACTAACGTCACCTGTAAAACAAATTGTGCTCTTACTAATAGCTGCAGCAAGGTTACTGTCCATAATCGCCGTCCATTGATTCCGTCTACTATAACTGGTGGTGTAAACAATGCAGCTAGAATGCCGTCTTATCCTACTGAGACGTCGTTTGTTGGATGATAGCAACCGGATTGTGCGGTCTAAGCCTTCGTTAAAGCTTTAAATGTTTTTTGTTTGCTGTCATAGCAAGATGCATTTTCGATGCAACAGTATCCAAATATACCAAGTCGTGTAAAGAGCTCGAGAAGTGCATTGATTAATCTTTTCAAAAATATGATATTTACGTCACCCAGCAACGGGCCTTTCCGAACCCTTGAATTTGTTATCCTGATATTTATAATACGAATGAAAGGCATACTTCGGTTTTACGCTTACTTAAAGCCTCTTACGTTTCGACGATATGTGTATCTATTTACTTTTACTATATTTATTTTAAATTTACCTATCGAGCCTTTAAAATCCAATTTCTCATATTTGTAGCACAAATATGAGAAACTCACTTTTTTAACAGTGTGATATCTACCGCTTATTTAAGGGGGGGCAGTGATGCGATCACACTTAGCACCTCGGCTGAGTTTAAGTACGCGTGGGGGAAGCTGCGAAGGGTAGGTTGGACGCCAAAAAAAACTTTAAGCCGACGCCTGGACAGCCGATATCGCTACATTTAGCCGGGATACGACCCACGAGGAACGAAAGGTGAGGACTTCTTTCTTGGAGAGGCTTCGGTGGCTAAGTACATCTCGGAACAAGATCTGCTGCAGCTGCCTGTCAACGACGCAATGCTTGTACAAGGTTTGCACTATATTTTTATTTTAACGCTTCAGGACACAACTAACGGTTCGTTACGGCTCTAGTCAGCATTATAAGTGGCGGGTAACATAATCACGCCAGCCAGAGCGACCAAATTGGCAGTGATACTGACCGGGTACGAGGACAAGGTGATGGCGGTGCACGCGGCGGCGCTGGTCGTGGCCGGGGTCGCCACGACAGTACAAGACCTGCGTATTCCGGTCGTGGCGGAAATGGTGCGCTGGATGTTCAAAGCAAGGGTTGGTTTGTATGCGTTTCTATTGCTAAGTCTACTTAAATCCTTATACATTACCTGACCAAAACGCCGTGATGGTCTCGCCGCAACGAATGGCCGATGAACAACCTTGTGTGTCTCAACTAGCTACACCATCAGCACCTCCAGTTTCCTACATCAGCTGTATATCGATCAATTTGTGGCGTTCTCTCCGTCGACGCCTTGGATGACCAAGAAGGCCTACCAACCGGTGGGTACAGCATATATTGCTGGCAGAGTGTGCCAGAGAGCCAAGAAAAAAAAGGTAAAAGACAAGCTTCAGATGCAGTGGCTAGACACTCAATTCCAGAGCAGCATCCAAATTCTCAGCATCGGCATCATTCAGCTGGGAATTGACAGCTATCAAGCATGGACAAAACATAAAGCAGCCGTGTCTGGCAGAACCTAGTTGGGTGTGACGAATCTGAATTAATTGTCTTTGGGAACGCGTCTGATCGTCAGGAGGCGGACGTTTATGAAGCGTAAGACCCCATGGGGCAGCTTCCAACGAGTCTGGCCGAGGGGGAGGCAGCTCGCAGTATGCGGTCTTCGGCAGTAACATCGGTAGCTCCACAAGATCTCTCTACGCATGTTGGCGGCTCAACAACTACCTATTTTGGACATAAATTACATGCACCTTTTTGAGCATTCAGCGAGTTCCAGTTTCTTCGCGTA
The DNA here is from genome assembly GCF_000142945.1 of Phytophthora infestans T30-4. Lineage (NCBI taxonomy): Eukaryota > Oomycota > Peronosporomycetes > Peronosporales > Peronosporaceae > Phytophthora > Phytophthora infestans. Next base: position 261,720 of record NW_003303658.1, on the reverse strand, counting down.
CATTCCGTTGTACTTTTAAAAACAGGTGCTGTACGAGACTAATGCCTATGCGATCGCGTATGAGATCAAGATCTCGCAGCCGCTCACGATCAGCGAGTTAATGAAGGTTTTTGGGAATCATGGTTTTCGTAACTTTGAACAAGAAGGGAGAGTATGCGAATTACTGGGTGGGAGTCAGAAGATGTTATATTTGGTGAAAGGTCGACATATATCGATGGCATCACCTCTTTGAATCGGTTCAAGCTACTCAGACGGTGCATAAGTTTCAATGCTACTCCTTCTACGCTAGCAAAAGACGGTACATAAGTTTCAATGCCACTCCTTCTACGCTAGCAAAAGACGCTGCCGCCAGCGTCAGACCGCTGCTGAACTTGCTCAAGACAACCGGTGATAAGTACATTGTGGTCAAGAGAAACGTGGCGCTAGACGAAGCCAGTCTGGCTTGCCGGTCGCGCCAGGGACGTCACAAGATTGCGTACAACCCGAGCAAGCCTACTGGCAAGTACCATTTTCGGTTGTATATGGTGTGCTGCTCTTCAACGTGGATTTCGCTCAGCTTTATACTACATTGCTATCGCAGTGATATCAAAGATCGTCTGAACGATGTCGTAGGGACGGAAGAAGCTTAGCGGTTGAGCTACGAACTGGCAGCAGTCTCGAAGATCCGACAACATGTACTTGAAGTGGCGCGTCCAATGTTTGGCACCAATCGAATTGTGAATCTGAAAATTACTATGCATCTGTGTAAGTGCTTCAAACACTACGTTTGAGAGGGTTGTATGGACGCGGCACGATACGCAGCAGCAGCAGGCACTTTCCAGGATACACAATGTGGAGCAAGGACGACAACTGTGCGCGAGCTGACATGCATCAGGCGGTTTCGATGGAATACGGCCGCGTCCTGGTGTGATGGTAGTATCGTGAGCATGGTGTCGACGCCTCGACCAAGTCATCCGTGATTAAAACAGTTGGACATCAGAGGTTGGAATTTCCCGCACCTATGTGTGTCAACGAATATAACCAAAACATGCAAGGTCTTGATCGACTGGACCAAATACGTGGTCGATTCTCGATTGCCGATGGACATAGCTACAAGCGCTGGCACAAGAAGCTTCTGCTCGATCTTATTGACGTCGCACGATCAAAAGCATACCTGACACGGCGTTTGACAACACCTGAGTCCACTGCACGGGATCCTCATAGAGTATTTATGACTGAATTAGTTACAGAGCTCACCGGCGGTCAGTGGGTACATGCTCCAAGTGATGTCCGTCTATTTCACGGACGGAAAGGGCCTGAAAGAGAGGACTGTGGCGAAGATTTGATCTCGACAACTATACC
>NW_003303658.1:255985-259596 GCF_000142945.1 Phytophthora infestans T30-4 | reverse complement strand
CATGAACCCTCGCTACAGTCCTTCGAGTTCACCGACCGGCATAACAGACCCAAACAAGCTTGACCAGACGCTTACCTTGAAGCCGGACGTCGCTCTGTGTGCTTGAGTGGAAATTCTGTTCTGTATTTAAGCTTACCCTTTCGGGTCTATTCCTAATAAGAAGTCCTAATCAAGTTTACAAATATCAAGTGAACAATGATCCGTTATGGATCTTCTTGCATGCCAAGCGTCGTCTGCACCGTCGCATCAGTATCTTTAACGGTCCGCGCCCTGTCCCAGACGGTGAACGTGCTTCCAAAGGGTCGCTGAGTCTTCCGCGAACTCATCCCAACCGCTACCGAGGGTTCGTACCGTAGATGGTCCGCTGAATGCGAATCCGGCCAGTCCGTTATTAATAATAAGGACAGCCCTGATTCAGTGACATCTGGACCGTATCCAATATCCGTTGAGAGTTCGGAAGTGACGCCGTCGAGTCCCTTGCACCTTGGCGTCTCCGTACATCACATGACCGAGGGTTCGTCGCTTGAACATCTTGGGCGGTGTCACGTCTTTGTCGACGGGTGATAATCCGCAACTACGGAAAAATCACTACACCACAACTGCCCCCGTCGCAATGGAAGCCACGGTACTGGTGCCCGTTGTGGCATATCTTCATTCTCCAATTCACCATCCAGTCACCGTATGTCCAAGCGTTTGAATCGAGCTGTGTCCGACGCGTTTCAGCGTCTCAATCCTCGCCGACGTCGCGAACGTGAACAGCTGGAGGTCATCCTTCTATTGAATCATCGGCGCCTTGCTCATCACCATGCATTACTCGACTTGTTTCTCAGGAGGGCAAGGCCGAGGGTTCGAACGCCCCTCAGTCTGCTACACTTCCTCCGACAGCAGCGTCATCAACCGGCCCTCCGGCGCCCGCTGCCCCGGACTCTTCACTTCCTGCGGTAGCTCCTGCAACACTCCCCGTCGTCGCTGAATCCGCGAAGATGGCTCCTGCTGCTCCTACTGCGCCTGCTGGCGGTACACCACCACTCACCGAAGATTCGCTGCGCGCCATGCTGGCTGAACGTACGGAGGCATCGGTCGATCACATGATGACCTCGATAATTCCGTACTTGACTGCAATGGCTCGTCACCAAGTGCAGCTCAGCGTTGCGCCTCCTCTCCACGGCGATGTACACACTCAGCGTCGCCTCGAGACTGCCGTTGGTTTCGATGATGTCCTCGCTGCGGTACAACCTATTCCTGACGCGCTGTCGGCATTACCCGAACGAGTCGCCGACTTGGAGCGTCAGCTGCGGTTTGCTCAGTCCGAGGCTGCTGCCGCCGCACGTTCGGTGGCACCCGAAATCATGGCTCGTGAGAACGCGGAGGCGTTCCTCAAGGCTGCCAACGCTGAGATTGAAGCCCTTCACCACAACGTCAAGATTCTCCGCGAGTCGAACGCTAAGAACGACGCCATGCTCGCCACTGTTCAAGCCACTATGGAGCGACACGCAGAAGTCTTGAATCGTCTGCACTGCGAGGTCCAAGCTCGGGACGTTTTTATCAGCACTTTGCAAAAGAAGCTGGCTCGCGAACGCGAGGTGTACAAGTCTTCTATTGAAGCGAATACCGAGCAGACCCGGAAGCTCCACCTCCTTCTGGTAAAGCTTCCCCAGGGCAAGTATGTTGATAACGACACGCTCAAGGTCCTCGAGAACCAGTAAGACCGCAACACCCGCCTCCTCCAAGCGAATCGCACCCTCCGTGCACACGTGAGTCTGGCAGGGATGGATCCCGAGATACTTCGTCTGGCTGTTGATGGTACGTTCCTAATGTCGCTCCTTCCACCGTGTGTTCAGCAACTAACGTTCGTTCACAATCCTTCGTGATAGGTCTGACTGCGGGTGAGCTGGACCTGGACGCGCTGGACTTGGATCAGGAGACGTTAGTCGCTTTGCGGCGCATCCAGTCTGCCACCGCGTCTTCGGACGATCCTCAAGCCCTACCTGCAGCTTTGGCCAAGGCCGCTCACCAAGTGGCTCATGGGAAGTCCCATAAGCGTCTTAGACCAGGTGGCGAGGATTCAGACGACGAGCCGGACGACTCCGACGAAGACAAGGCTCCAATCCCAACGGACAAGACCAGTACTTCGATGGCAGAGCTGCTGGTCTCGGTGATGCGCCACCTGCCGATACTTCAACTCCCAAGTCTGCCTGTAGATCGCTGTTCGGCCCGAAGGCGTGGAAGAAGGCGGCCCAGAAGAAGCGCAAGAAGTCTCGTCCCCATTCTCCTGCCAAGTCTCCCCGACGTCATATGAAGACTCGGTCCAAGTCTGTACCGTCTTCTCCAAGCTCATGGTCGCCACCTCCTACACCAACGTCTTCTTCTACTCCCGCCGTAGTCGACCTCAGCGGCGACCAGAGTGACGTGAACATGGGGAATGCTGGTCCAAGCAGCGTCCCTTTGGTTCAAGGAACTGCTACAGAGCCTTCGGGTAAAGAGGTGGACTCTGGGGATCACCACGATGTTCCTGATTCTCCTGACGCGCCTTCGCCCCCGTCTCAGGGTCCTCCCGATGTGGCCAAGCCCCCAGCTTCCACGATTTCTCCTTCTCCAGCCGACATACGTGCCGCTGAAGAAGCTCTGCGTGAGGCCGAGGAAATGCGGCTCATGTTTGGCTCAAGTGACGAAGGTGAAGAGTCGGACCAAACTGTCCCACAAGGCAAGTCTGCTTCGGCGTCTGTTGCGACGTCCAAGACAGTTGAAGCCTCGGGAGTGGTTTCTACAGCAGGGTATGCCCCTGTTGAAGCTGCTCCACTAGCCTCCGTATCTTCAAAGCCGGCTCAGACTGTTCCGACGGCTGTCGTACCAAGCATGTCTTCGCCCGACGTTTCGATGGAGATTGATGACGATGGCAATTGCTGATGACGATCGTGGAGATGACGTGGATGACAATGAACCTTCGGTGGATGATTCTCCTGATGCTCCCAGTGGTGGCGGTGATGTTCCGCCACCTACCGATCATTCAAGCACACTCGATGGCGAAGATATTGAAGATTCCGAGAGAAATTACTTCCATGTCCAAGTCCATCTTTGCTGCATCGGCCAAATCCTTCGCCGATGATGACTTCTCCAATCATAGTTGCCGGTCCGCCTCCTTCGCCACCAGCAGGTCACCCAGCACCAGCATCTTCTCCTCTTGTTCCAGTGTCTCCTCGTCCGCCTATTTGGACTCTCGATGCAGGACCTGGGCGCATGATCACGGCCACCTACACTTCGTTGCCGCGTCGTAATGGTGCACCGTCGGTTGAGCCGTTGCCTCACCGAGTGTTTTCTGGTGGTCGCCCTACGGTGCCGGCTTCGTCCACCTTGCCACCGTGTGTTCTTCCGTACGTGGACATGGAGTTTACTGACGCAGGCGCCAAGAAGTGTTTCGAGCGACTCTTGAGCTTTAACCCTTCCCGGAACCAGCTGGTGAGGTGACCGTGCGTACAACGTTGGAGGGTCTCCAAGCGTATTCGCATCCTGATCACCCGTATCAGCAAATTCGGCAGCTCTTTCCTCTTCGTGCCTGTCTCTTCGACACTGTCGACTTCCATCCCAAGCGTCCCAATCTCCAAGCGTTCTCC
>NW_003303658.1:213739-238548 GCF_000142945.1 Phytophthora infestans T30-4 | reverse complement strand
GTCAGATCACGGGTAGGGCGTACTGGATCCCGAGTCTTCACGCTCAAAGGTACTTCCTGTCCCCGGATCCTCGCCCGCGCTTCCAGCATGGATGCCCCGGAGGGTCCCAAAGTCATGCGTCGGGGCTCGGACCCATCCTCAGCCGCGGATTCGTAGTTCGAGGAAGCCGCTTGGCTGATCCTCGACGACGACACTGGATCCATAGTGCGCGACCTTTCTCAGGTGATGGACTTAACTCTAGCAAAGAGGTCCCGGGTCGCGGATACTATGAGATCCAAGTCTAGCTCGAAGATATCCTCTGCGTCGAACACATCAGCTACGATGCCTGACTCCGTAAGCAAACGTAATAGATCTTTGACTGCCACCAACTTCTTCGCTGTTTTCGTTGGTGCTCTCACAGGTTCCCTTGGATCTTCGATCTGTCGTGGATTCAGGATCCGCATGACAGGATCTTGATGCAGAAAATCGCGTAGAGCTTGGTGGTGATATACAAACTCGAGATCCTTGTCGGACCAGCTTGACCTGGATCCAGCTTGGTCTTCTTCCGACTCTGGAGCTTGCATCTTCTTCCGCGTAGTCTTACTCGTTTTCGTCTTCTTTCTCATTTCTTCGACTAGCGGGCTTGGGTTTAGGTACGGCGTTGGCTTAACCGGTGAATCTGCAAATGCATACCGTTTCGCCTTCACTTTCCCTTGTTTTGTTAGCGGATCTTGACTTGCGTCAAGATCCGCAGGGGTCCCCGAGGGGACCTGGGGAGGATAGAGAGGTTTTTCTTCTAGATCCGGATCCACCTCTCTTCCTTCGACAGAGTTCCTCCCAGGACTCCGTCGATCCGACCTCCGACGACGCCTCTTCCCCTGGCTCAATCTTCACTTGATCATCTTCTTGGGTCTCACGGTGAAATCCCGAGTCACCAAAAGATCCGGGCATGCGCACCATTGTGGTGTAGCGGGATCAGCAAAATCTGCGAGATTGCTGGATCCAACTTACCAACTGCGCCCAGACACCGACTAACGGAGGGGGTCCCCCGGTGATCCGTGTTCTGCTGAACTTTCCTCACCTTGTGTACCCGTCGGTAGGGCGGGATCTTGCTCTCTCGGTAGCTTCCGAAGAGTTCAAGTGGTGAAGCTTGAGTGTCTTGGTGAGACGTGGGGATGGGGTGGAGCAGCAGTGGTAATATCTTCACTCTGCGTCCGTGGTTAGTTCTGGATCCTAAGCGAATATTCGAGCTTAAGTGGATCCAGGGCCAAAATCGTGGATTTGGCCGTAGGGTTGCCTTACGGGTGTGTTCCCTTGCCTTTGCATTTTCTTTGCGTTGCACTTGCCGCCTCCTGCGACGGGATCTTGAGAGTTGAGAGCCGCTAGGGTGTAACCGACCAAGTAGTAAATTCGGTTAACCTGTCGGATCTGCACGTGTAAAGGAAAAGCTCACTAGGTTGTAGGATCTGGCCAATGTATTATCCAGCTATCACTACCAACACTAGATTCGCAATTCCCAACCTTCTCCGAGCTCGTACGGTCAATGTAGTTCCGATTCTTGAAGGCAGGAAGGCACTTGCGTGATACTGTGCAAATTGAGGTCTGTATTGATACTTAAGCCTATACCTGCCTGGATTTCTACCTTCTATGTATTTTATTTGATAAATCCCTTACCAGACTCGGCTGCATGTCCTTTCTCTCCTTGACCCATCATCCCAGCTGTATTATCCTCCGATCCACCGGATCCATGGCGTAATCAATATGGTCACCCTATTATGGGTACACTCATCCGGATCCAGGCTGCTTGGATCCACCTCACTGTAAGTGTACACTCGTCATGGATCTGAGCTCTCCAATCATCCAACATCATCTTGCGACCGTCTGCGATCTCCATTGTCCCACAAAAGTTCGAGATCTATTGCATCCATCATTCCTGTATCCTAATTCCAGGTCACTCTATGCGGGATCCTCCCTCCTTGGGTCCGAACTCGGAAGTATGGGATCCGGGACACCTCGCGGTGGATCTTGACTCCTCATTAGCCGTGGCTAATAGATACACCTTCAGATGACACCTACCATCATTCCTTCATAGGATCCACACTCGATCCATCTGTACATAGTATATCCCATATCCACCTAAGTGAACCGAGGTAAGGGTGGATCCGAGATATGTCTTGATGAATCTTGCCTTCCCGTACATCACTCATAACAGATCCATCGTCGTCTCCTACGCGGTGCTGCTCGTCATGGCTAATCCACCTCAGGCAACTTGCATCCGCGCCGGACGATCCGAATTCTCTCTAATCACTTGAAATTGTCACTGATTCGGGGTAGTGACCCTGCATTAGGTCCATTCTCTTATTTTTGAGAAAGCACTTCACCACACTTCGACTTATGTACCCACTCTAACGTCGAGAATCGTGTATAGACATGTAGCGTCTTTCCTGCCAGCTGGGCGTAACAGATCTTCAACGGCAGAAGTAACGCCAAAACTTCCTTCTCGGCAGGATGGTAGTTCATCTTGGCCTTTTTGAGCACCCGACCGAGGAACCGTACGGGGTGTAACTTGCCTTCATGTTCTTGCATTAGCGTAGTGCTCAACGCCCATTCATTCGCAAAGAGCATGACGTGAACTGCCTTCGACCGATCGAAGTGCCTGAGGATGGGTGAATGTGAAACACTCGCCTTCAATTTATCGAAAGAACGACGTGCCACAGAAAGGCCACCTTCAACGGCAAAGTCTTCATCCTTAAGCTGGTACAGCGCCGCACCGTAGACCGCGAAGTCTTAAATGAAGCGGCTGTAGTAATTAACTGCTCCAAGAAACGACTGCATGCCCTTCTTACTCGTTGAAAACGAAAGCTCGGTGATGGCCGCAAGCTTCTTTGGATCAGCCCTGATACCTTCTGGCGAAATTTTATGCGACAGAAAGTCCACCTTGGGTTGGCAGAAGATGCTCTTGGTGAAGTTAATGCTGATCCGACACTGTGCCAATCTTGCCAGCAATCGGTCCAGCGTCGCCAGGCAGCTGTCGAAATCCTCGCCACCGAAGCAAATATCATCCACAAACGACCGTCGACCAAACACAGGTACCAGCGATGATTCGTCCGGTTCCCCGTTCGTAAACATGTCAGCGACGGGGCTGTTGACGAGTTGTATTACAGGGTCGGTCTCCACCGGTGCTTCGCGGTCTGCCGCGAACTTCGTTTGAAACGAACCCTCGGCGCTTGGCCCACGACGTTCCTTGGCCTGTTCTTCAGCTAAACGCATCTTCTCCGAGTATTCAAACCAACCTCCTTTAGGCTGAACGAACCCCCAGAGTACGTTGTCAATCATACGCTGGTAGATCGTCGGCGCGTTCTTTAATCTAAAGGGCATGCGCAACCACTCGAAGTGTCCGAGTGCGCAGACAAACGCCGATACTTTGCGTGCTCGCAAGGTCATCATGACTGCCCAGAAGCCGCTTGCTGCATCCAGCGAGCAGAACCATAGGTAGCACTCGAGATCGGTTAACAGGTCGTCGACTAGCGGCATTGCATACTCCATGATCGCGGTGATAGCATTCACCATCTTGTAATCAATGCAGAGCCGGATGTCCAGCCCGTTCTTTTTCATCACAATCACGATCGGCGATGCCCATGGACTGTCTGAAAAGACGATCAGTCCTGCTCGCAACAAAGCGCGCAGCAGCTCGTACAGTTTGCCGAGAAATCGTAGCGGCACGCGCCGGGCACGCTGTTTAATTGGGGTGTGCCCCTGTGTGTCGATATCGCATACCGCGCCGTAGGCTGGCGGCGGCAGTGCGTTACCACTAGCAATCAGGATGTGCTCGGGGTTCTTCAGCGTCGCGACCAGACGTTCTCGGCGATCGGTCGACAACTGAGGATCAGCAACATTAGACGCATTGTAGTCTATTGTCGTGTTGATCTCTTCGGTCAGGTCCGGCAGGAATGCCAGCTCATTCGCGTAGTCTTCCAAGCCAATGTTGTTAACCGGGTGATCGTAGAAGTCATTTCTTGCGTTCTCCGTTGCTTCATTTCCTTCGGTTGTCAATACTTGAGCAACCGAGATGTACGTTCCGTCCAAAGTCGCTACGGACTCTTCTCTTGACTCAACGTCGGCATCCGCTTTGATTTCAACAGTCGGTACTGGGTCCATCTCCTTCCCATCCTGGTTTCCCATTTCTGGGCCATCTGCCGAGTCGTTGTTTGCAATATTGAATGCGCGGGCAACCGACATATTGGGCTGTTGACTTTTGTTCAGCTCCTCGGACGGCCGTTGTCTTGACAGTTCGGCATTCGCACCAATCTCGCAACGAACACTCGGTGCTGTATTCACCACCTTCAGCGCGATGTCTGCATCCTCTGGACCAACCGCCGATGTGTCGTTCGATAATTTGACTGCACACAAGGCCGGGACAACTTCGTCAAAACTTGTGACTCCATTTAATCCAGTGCTGTTACTTGTCGCTTCCGTGGTCACCCCAGCTTGACACGAACACTCGTTGGCGTATGTACAACGTTTACCGGGCTCAGTAGCTCGTGTGTATGTGCTACCGAGGCTTCGTTTGCATTATTGCTTCCGCCGTGAGCTGTCGTGTAAGTGTCCAAAGGTTCTTCGAAAGGCTGACCATCGGCCGAGACTCCGGCTGTCACCCCAGACGCCAGACAGGCTTCCACTCGTTCACGTTCCTCCATGATCATTGCCCAGCGCTCTGCACAAGTCAGGCGATCACTAGAGTCCATTAGCGAGTCCTCGAAGGGCCTTGCCAGCACCCCACGGGATACTGGATAGTCTGATTGCTCGACTGCCGAGGGCTGAGTGGCGAGCCATTGTTCGTAGATCTCGCACTCCTGCTGAAACAGCCCACGGTCTCTGCAGCCTTCATAGACCAGCACTTGCCAGGCTTGGTACTTCTTGGAATCCAGACGCACATAGCCGTCACCTCGGGGCAAATCCCCATCTGGAATCCACATCGCGATCGAGTCGTGTGCTGGTAGGTACACAGTTTGGTTGGACACATTGGTCAATCGAATGCTCGGAGACCGTCCACGCCGAAATCTCGCCACTGACGGGAGTAGCTTGCTCGTTCGACGAACCCACAGGGCATGTTCTTTCAGTCCGACTTGACGCTTCGCTAGTCGACATTCTCGCCACTCGTGCGCTTGAATGTCCAAACGCTCAGGTGGCCCGGCGTTAGCATGGGAGTCGTACTCTTCGCTGTCGATCATGTTCTTTGTCTTGATCAGCGGGATTTGAACTTCGTGCGGCAATTGCGCCGCGCCGTGAAACAGGTCCAACCGAATCCCTGCTGGGATCATAAAGTCGGTCCCGAGTACCACGTCGACGCCTGCACTATGCGCCATTACCCACATCTCGAATTCGTACACCATCTTCCATCCGAGCGTAATCTTGACGCACGCTCGTCGCGTCGTAGACACCTTGCCTTCGTTAATTCCTTGAATGTCAATGCGGCGTCCGTGATCGGGTACATCTCGGAGTCGCAACTTCTTGGCAAAGGCGTCAGTGATCACACTAACGTTCGCTCCTGTGTCGAGGAGGATCCTTGTTCGCTGGTCGTTCACAGCGCCTTGCACCAGAGCTCTCATTCTGATCCGTCGGTCGAATTTCTTGGCCGACCACCACCCCTGTCTCTCGCCAGGGTTCAACTTCATCATCTTGGAGTGACCCTTGGGCTTGTCTCGCGCTGCACTCGAAACCAAGCCGAACGAACCCTCGCTGGTGCCCTCATCAGCATCAGCACACTCCACTCTCTCTCCAACACCTCCACCGAGGATTCTTCTCCTCTCCTTTTCATTTTCCGTCGCGTTCACACTTGTTATGTAATTATCAGACCACTCACTCTGCCCCATGAAAGCAAAGATACACTCTGCTTCCATTGAAGGCTCGGTTAGCTGTGGCAGCCCGATAGGGACCAGCCCAGTTGTAGTTGGCGGGCTGCCTAGTTTAAATGACGTTCTTGAACGACGGCCTTGAGCTCTGGCGGGAGTTCCTCCTTCGTGCCTTTAGTGCCCACGAATTTGGCAAGGTCTTGGAAGTTGCGGAAAAGTTCGCATTGTCCAGCATCGTGGAGTTGTTTGCAGAACTTGCATCGCTTGTTACAGTAGTGGGTGGAGTGACTCATGCAGCGGCACACCGCGCATGGTCGGTACTGTGGGCGTCGGTTGTCGCGGTTGAAGTCACGTCGATCGCGCTGGTCCTGATTGAACCCACGGTCACCACCTCGGCGATCTTGATTGAAGCCATTCTCGCGATCAGGCGTGTTTCCACGCGGTTGACGGTTGTCTGAACGCGCGTAGGTGCCTTCAGCAGCTGCACGGCGCTCATTTTTGTTAGCAGCGGCGAGGTATCGGTCATATTCATCCAATGAGAAATCACCGTCCGTATTATCGGGCAGAAAGTCGTTGTACTCGTCTTGGACATCGTTGTAAGCGTTCGGATCTTCGTTTGAATACTCGGTGCCTCCCTGAGCAGCTTCACGACCTTCTAGTTCAGCTAGTAGGTCATCCGCCGTGGCTTCAATGAGCGTCACGCTTGGTTTGTTGCGGTTGTCATCGCGGCGACGGTCATCACGCCGGTTGTTGCGGGCGTACGCATCGTCGCGTCGCACGTCACGATTCTTGGAGTATCGATACTCACTGTCGCGCTTGGCCATTCTCTCCTTGCCCTTGAGAACGTCTTTAATGATTTCTTCGAGCTCGTGGATGTCGGCAACTCGAGCGTGGTAAAGACTCTCCGCCAACTTGTCATCATCGCATATTGCAAGGAACTGCTGTACGTGTTCTTTCGCGTCGCGACCACTCTTCTCAAAGTGTAGACGGGCGGTCCGAGCGTAGCCATTCAGCTTGTTTATGTTGTCGCACAGATGTTCGTTACGTTCCCGCTTGGCAGAGTAGTAACGTGACAGTGCCGTCTGCGTGAACTGCGAGCAGTAGTAGCGGATGAACGCACCGCTCAGCAGCTTCCACTTGAGCTTCGTCTTCTTCGGGAGTTGACGGAACCAATGAATGGCTCCGTCCCGGAGACTTAGCTCAAATAGAATGCATCATTTGTCGGCATCTGTGTGAGTTCCAGTCATTTCATAGACGAACCCACGGAGCCACTGTATACAGTTCTCGCTCTTGTTGCGAGAGCCTGAGAACGGCGTGACGCGATCCAACGGTCGATGCGATGCCATTTCAATCCTCGGTGTCGGGTCCACGTCGTTCAGCGTCGCCAGCTCATTCATCTGACGCATCAACTCGACTTGAGGATCCTCCTCGTCAAATGTACGCACCAAAATGTCATCGTCACTGGACGAACCATCGCTGTCGACTTGACGACGTCCGGCACCACCTTTGGGAGCTCGCGGACCACCTCGGCGACCGAACGAATCCTCGTTGCCAGCGTAAACACGCTGCATACGGTTCTCCGAACGTGGCGTAACCATGTGCGAGTCTTGAAAGTACGGTGAAGCTTCGGTAGTGCCAAAGGCACCACGCTCAGCTCCACGCTTGGTCGGAGGAGTACGAACGAGTCGTTGGGGTGTCGGCGGCAGTGGAATCGTGAACGGATCTTCATCTTGAACGATCGTTCGACTCACAGGCTGCTTTCCGGCGTTGATGCCTACAGCGCCAAACGCCTTCCGAAACGTTTTCTTCCATTTCTGGAGAGCAGCTCCGGCTTCATGTGGACTCCAATCTTGGAGCGACATCGTCGATGGTTACGTCTCGTTCTCGAAGCCCAGCGACAACAGTAGCGAAACTGAATCCTCGGCAACTTGGCTAGTCGATACCGAGTTGACTGGGTATTGAAGTTCCTGCGCAAGCGCAGGCCAGTCGGCCTTTCTCTTGGGGATGGGCTTGAACAGCTGCATCCACACATCATTCTACATCAGCGCTAGTACGCGGTCGAAAACGCGCTTGGCGGCTGGTGTATCACCGTTGATAGGTGGGCGAGGTGCCTTCAGCAATGCTGAATGCTTTGCACTCGCCACCGAAGGTTTAGAACCCTCGGTCCCATCGTCATAATCTGCATAGGCAGGTTCCGGTCCCGCAACATCATCGAGCTCGTCGGCGAGGTTTCTCGAAAGGGACCTGGTCGCCCCGCTCAGCCCCGATGATAGCGTGGCCGTCTCCGGCGTCGCTGCGCCTGGCTCTGGAGCCGGCGTCTTGTCTTCGTAATCTTCATAATCGTGGGCGTCAGGACCGATGTCTGCCTCGTCGTCAAAGCTCACCGTAAGCTCGGTGGTGGCTGCAAAGCGGCAGCCGGGCTTGAACTCTCGTTGCGAGCCCCGCCAGACTTGGCAGGCGTAACTGGTACCGTCGGTTGTCCTTTCGCCATGTTTCTTGTTTTCGTTTTCTTCTTCTTCTTCTCTTGGTAGCTCGTAAACTGGAAGGCCATACAAACAGTTCACAATGGTCACAATCTTATCCCGGGTCGCGGCACCAGTTGTGGTGTTGGGATTCCCACGTGAGCTCTAGCTACAAATGTAGTTAGGACGTTCCCACAACAATACGTCTACTAGGATAGTAAACGATCGTTCAAGCGGACCTGAAGACCCCAGTTCTGCCCTTGCACCGGGACAAACTGGACCTTGTAAACTTCTTATATAGGCCAACCAGTAAAAATAGGAACACGCTACTAGCACGAGCAAAGCTAGCAGGTGTTTTGAATCCTCGTGGTCCCAACAGCGGAAGGGTACCAGGCACGGGTAAGCCTTTTACGAGGGCACCGAGTGTTCAATACTCGGTTGGAAGAATACAAGGGATGCAATTCAAGCACTCCCAGTCGTGCAAATAGGCAACAATAAGCCGTCACGTAAAAACCTCCCGATAATAATCGGCCAATACACAAAGTCTCTTGGCCTTGCCGGATGAACCCTCGCTACAGAGCTTCGAGTTCACCGACAGGCATAACACACTCAAACAAGCTTGACCTGACGCTTACCTTGAAGCCGGACGTCGCTCTGTGTGCTCGAGTGGAAATTCTGTTCTGTATTTAAGCTTACCCTTTCGGGTCTATTCCTAATAAGAAGTCCTAATCAAGTTTACAAATATCAAGTGAACAATGATCCGTTATGGATCTTCTTGCATGCCAAGCGTCGTCTGCACCGTCGCATGAGTATCTTTAACGGTCCGCGCCCTGTCCCAGACGGTGAACGTGCCTCCAAAGGGTCGCTGAGTCTTTCGCGAACTCATCCCAACCGCTACCGAGGGTTCGTACCGTAGATGGTCCGCTGAATGCGAATCCGGCCAGTCCATTATTAATAATAAGGACAGCCCTGATTCAGTAACATCTGGACCGTATCCAATATCCGTTGAGAGTTCGGAAGTGACGCCGTCGAGTCCCTTGCATCTTGGCGTCTCCGTACATCACCTGACCGAGGGTTCGTCGCTTGAGCATCTTGGGCGGTGTCACGTCTTTGTCGACGGGTGATAATCCGCAACTACGGAGAAATCACTACACCACAATACTGATCGTGGCGTCAGCGACGCGATGAGTGGAGCGCTGGTTGCTCAAGGTGAGTGCTGCGTTGGTTGCGACTTATTATAGCGTGTTACTGACGGATCTGTATGGCTCTTTGTTTTATTATATAGGTCCAGAAAGTACTGGGCGTGGTGGGACCCATGGCCGCACTGGCCAAGACGAAAAACATGGCACTGGTAATGGTCTTGAACGAGGCAACACGTGGTGGCACTGAACGCGGTTGACTTGTCCGTAACCGGAGTCTGTATTGTGGTGCTATAGTATCTGATTCAATAGATATCTGGTGAATAGACGACGTTTATTTACGCTTGTATGTGAAAATATAATGAGATGTTGCCTTCCAGCTACAGGGAAACGCAAGCGTGCTTACGAACTCCCATATTTGACAGAAAGGCTGCTTGCACGTGGACCGATGCCTTGGGACAGAAATTGCAACTCACAGCATCAACTCGAGCCCTTCACATATTGCACAACTCTCATGCCATTACCAGCTTTGCCGGCTCGTCGAACAAGAAGTTATTTGCAAATATGAGAGTAGCATCGCATCGGCAACTTACAAGACAGTGCAGCTTTCTAAACGTCCGCTGCGATCATGCTCAATTTTCCAAGAAGAGAGTATCGCTTCGCAAACCTTCGAATTCGTTCCTCGCCGAGTACACACAGTCGGCTCGCACCTCAATCCCAATACAGGATCTGATAGTGGCTGTTAGCGCGACTCGAGCTACCACATTGCCGATACCGGCCCCAATGTCGATGAAAACATCGCGTCCACTCACTGGCCCCATGACGTCAATAAGACCAGTGATTCCTACCGGCAGCAGCTCGCCAGCATTTCCATAATTTCACCAGCACGTTAGCGTACAGCAAGGGCGCTCACATCTCGAACAAAGCCGTAATCACTTCCCTGTAGTCAGGTAGCTCGAGTAGCCTAGATTGGGTTTCTCTATAGCCGTGTCTTGTCGGTAACGCGGCCCTAGTGGTAGTTGACCCTTGTACACCAGTCGTAAGATCTGCGGACCTTCGAGGTGGTACTAAATGCTGGGCAGACACCGTTCGACTTGTTGGGCTCGATGGAGGTGCTACTAACGCGGTGGGTGGTCTTACAGCCGAAGTATCAGTCCGGCTTCGTCTCGGTAAGACTGAACGTTCATGAATGGGCTGCTGCCTGATACCGCCAAAGAAACAACGGGGGAGTTGATAGTTGTGTTACCGTAGGTTCGCTTGAGGATAGCCAAGCGAAGTTGAAGCTCTCGCCCAGAGCGCTTCGTTTTCGCCATACGCCGAGCTATGTAGCCCATGTTATCCTAAGACCCTCCTGCTCAAACTGCAGCGCAATTTGTTAATGCATATTATCCTCCTAGTCTTGGAAGCTTGTGCCCATGACGATATCAAAAGTATGTATTTTATGGTCTACGTGACGATCAGTAATGCACTAGAGTCGATTTGAGTATGCTAAGCGTGCGGTGCTGAAGACCCCACATAAATCGCCTGCGGTTGTTCATAAGATAAGAACAGAGATCAGCAACCCACGTAGAAGATAAAACCAAGAGGATACTTTCACGTTTTATGTCATGAAAACCAGGTAATGTTGTGGACGTGGCACAGTAAACTACCGAGCTATTCAAATAATAAACGAGAAAAGGCCATTGAGTACGCCTAGCCCTTTTCTGATTGCAGTCTATTGATAAAAACAAAGCTCGCTAAGTGAGAGCCCAAAGCTACAGCCCATGTTTTTCATTAGGGCTAGGGGACAGTAATCATGGATTTTGCCCATGGTTATTATGATTTCTCCATGATTCCCCCGAAATATAATACGGAGTCAGGTATTTTATTTTGAGCATGTATTCCCCATGTTGGGTCACGGCCAAAACATGTTCGCAATAATTGAAGACTGAACGCGATTTTCGCCTGTCGGACCCTCATACTGCCTACCACGTGTCATAATGATGTCCATGTATTTGCATTTAATAAACACGGTTAAATCATGTTTCCAGGACGATATATAATTTGACGAGTGAGAGATTAGCTGGGGTGTCGGTCAGTTCCCCCCTCTTATCTTGCATGATCCAGAACTACTTAGTATGGTATAGTGAAACGCGCAATGTGTATGTATTCATCGTTGGTTGCGTAGTCTGACATTCTGAGTCTCAGAGATTGCTATCATCGTCAAAGTATCCCGCTGATACGTTTTCAGGTACCGATCCATACTTTTCCATGTCCTATGATACTTCTGTAGGGCAGGCACATAATACAACTCTTCGTCACAATCGGTGATCGCACGCTTTCGGCTGCTGCGAGACGTAGACGAAGTAGTTTCGCTGCCCTCCTTTTTTTCGGATCTGGTTCACTACTATCATCATTGTCGCTGGATTGAAGATCGCCACTGTCAGCAGCGTCGCTATTCTCGTCGCTATTATCCTTTGAATTGTTGTCAGCCTTATCATCACCAACGTCTCGGGTTGGCCCCGCAATATCACCGTGTTTTGAGCATTTGGTACGCCATCAAGCACAGCCTCAGTCATCATCATACTCCTAGAAGAGACTTGCAGCTCAGCGTCATCGAGCAGTTTGTAGCATCGCTACTGCTACTTGGCGATACTTCCATGTCCACGGCTCTTAAGATGCTGGCGGTATTCTTTGTCCGAACCATGATGCTGTGTAACATCAATACATGGGAGAAACATGGAACAAACATGGAGGACCTCTTTATCCTGACTATCTATCATCGCCACGAAGGTCATGGATCAAAGATACCTGAACAGAAACTCCAGCGAGTACCAAGTGACAGTAATGCAGTGGTTACTAAGTGACAGTAGTACACAAAGAGTTAGTTAAAGAATTAGTTGTCGAACATGCATCGCATGGTAACATCGTACTAGATGTGTCATACCGTTTCATAGAGAGCTCTGGTCGTGCTTCTCAGCTGCTTCACGGTGGTGTATTGCGCGTGTGAGCGATTCTGGGCGAGCCGCAGGCATTTCATCAGCAAAAGCTGCATCCATATCCAATCAAAAAACATATTCGCACCTCTTCGAGGTTTCTCTACTTCGGAGCCTTTAAAGCGAACACAGAGACAATTAGGGGCCTGATATCAGGTTCTGGGGCGGATGAGACGCCTCTACAGTCCAACACTACATGATCAGCAGCAGGAAGAGTTAGTTTGCGTCCTGTGCGCGTCAATGAAGATGATGGAGCATAAGAGATTCTGCGTACCTGCGGGCAGACGTGGGGGGGGGGCAGAGAGGCAGCTGTCGGTTGGCGGGGGTCTCGGGGTCTTGCCAGGACGCGCGGGGCAGCATTGGCGAGCGGTTCGCCTTCTCATGACGCGTGTCAGACAAATGACTGGCTTTCCCGCCTGTATTTTAAAACGGGAAAATATTTTAAATTACAAACATGGTCAGCCATGGGCCAAATCATGATGGGCTGTAGATTTTGAAAACATATGTAAAGCGGGTAGCTTACACCTTCTTTTGCAAAATGTCTTTAAAGGCGAAAAATGCGCACTTGTATCGCGAAACAAAAAACATTTTGGGTACAACATATTGCCAACGGGTGCCGCGACCCTCATTTTTTTCCCCCAACGATGTCGGTTGGAGCGGAGGCTAGGAAGCGCGCGTTGAAGGCGAAGGGCGGCAATGGCATTGTCTTCGGGCTCTCCCTCGTGGTTGCCGCCGGCTTCTTCTCCATCCCGTTTGTCGCACACTATACCAAGGTGTGTGCAGTGCAGGTTCCGTTTCTTGAGTGAACATTGACACTCACTATTTTTCTTGCTGCTCGAGAAAGGGGGCGAATCTAACCGCTCAGGAGAAGCCACTTAATGCGTCACAGATCCGACGTGGGGCCTACGCAAATAGTGGGTCGCGTGACGCAGGGGCCGACCCCGACTGGGATCTGTCGACAGGCACGTACCACGACCGACGTGGATCGAGCCTGAAACACTCCTATGGATATAAGCACCCCGACGAATAAGCATCCATGGTACAGTTGTAGGGAGCAGAGTAACTTTCGAACAGCTCTACTATGAGATGGGTAGCTACGGCATGTGCATAACGTTTTGGTGCATCTATATATATTCAGGCGGTGCGACACAAGCAGCGTGTCACTGCTCATTTACTGGGCGACGGGCCGAACTATTTAGCTAAGGTTGGCGTATTTGCTCTTCTTGCTCTTCTTGATCTTCTTAGGGCCGCCGTCCCCGTCGGGCGCACGCTTGTTGTGCTTGTGTTCCTTCTTCGAGTCCTTCGGGTCCTTCGACTCCTTCTTGGACTTATTCTGCTTCTTGCTCCTCAGTTGCACAACGGAGCCGCCGTTCTCAGCCTGTGCGAGCGCCGCGTCCCAGTCGGCGTCGTCACCACGCACAGCATATTTCATTAGGTTGAGGCCGTCCAGAAGCTTCTGTTGCTGCTTGGCCTTCTCTTTCTTGGCGCCCTCGCGCATCTCTTCATCCAGCGACGTCTCCGTTGGGGCCATTGCTTGCGTCTGCGCTGCCACCTCAGCCAGCTTTTTCGTGTTCACAGTTTCCTCTTTCAGTTGCTTCTCCATGAGTTGCTCAATCTGTCCGAGGAACTTCCGGACGGCCTTATTAAACAACGCCAGAAGCTGGTTGGACGGCACGTTCAGCTCTTGTTGAATGATGTCCACCGACTGGTGCTGCAGTCCCAGACTCACGAGGATCGCACGCTGCAAATACGACAGCGACATCTGCGGGAGACGCTGGAGGAAGTACAAGCGCGCCAATGATGGAATTAAGTCCACGATCATGTGGTAATCGACCATATTCTTCGCGTAGGACTTAAGACGCTTGGCATCGTACGGAGTCAACACCATCGCCAGTTCAACCGGGCTGATCTCACCGGTAGCGCTGCGGTGCAGAGTGATCAGCTTCTCCTCCTCGTTTGAACCAGGGTTCGACCCAGTCGATTCGTCACTCAGCAAACCTAAAGCAAGCGCGCACGGGAACTTGGAGAAGTCGTAGCTGAGCAACGAAGTGAATCGGCGACGCGAGTCGGCCACGAACTCGTCCATCCATCCATCAGAAGGAGCAGCAGGGAGATCGTCGCAACGCAGAGATCGCAGCATGATGGTCGTGTGCTCGCCCGTGAGTTCGTTAGCAGTTTGTCGGATGTATACCGACCGGAACTTGGCGCGAGACCAGAAGCTGTGCAAAGGCAACGTCAGACCGAATGACGTACCGAACCAATGCAGGCGCTCGCACGGTCGCTCGTCCAGCGGCAGTAGGAGAGGTGGTAACGTCTTGCGCGGTTTGATCTTTTCTTTGCGAAGCTTCGACTTCTGTTCGTCCTCGCCTTCGTCCTCATCATCCAGTTTGTCTTCGTTCTCCTTCTCGTCAGACTCGCCATCAGCAACATCACTAGTGATTTCACCCTGGTAGTACTTTGTAAGCAATTCAATAGCGCGAGAACCGTAGCCCATGCCAGTCACATCAGGGTGAGTGGCAATTCGCACCACACGCGCACCTGAGAGAGCTGCAAATTCCGAGTCCTGGAACTGCTGCGCCACTGTCCAAGGAATAAGGTCTCCCGAAGCACGTTGGCCACGCGCAAGCTGAGCCTTCACCGACGCTTTGGAGATCTCACCCTCCAGAGCTACCTGGACGACACAGAGAACGTCAGGAAGTTGACCAGCATTACCTTGAGCCTCCGCACCGGGGCCAAGTAGAGCGAACACGTGGTGAGCCGGGGCATCGGACAGCAATTGCAAGTCATTTGGTTGGTTCTTGTAGTGCGACGACACATACAGAGCCATAATACGCTGCAAGAAGCTCTCCGACAGCTTGTGGTAGGAAAACAAAGAGTCACGGTTTACGTAGTACAGCTCACAGTCACGCGGGTGCGGCGTGCCTGCCACCAGGCGGTGTGATGCGTTCGTCGCATCCAGACACAGCAAAGCGTTCAGCCAGCGCTCCACCGGGTCATTCGGAGCGTAACGAATAGGGGTCTCCAGAGCCACCTCACGAAGTACACGTGCGGAAGTAGATGCGCTTCCAGCAGCAGCAGCGTGAGCAGCGTTGCTAGCAGCTTGCCAGCGCTCTTCGTGCAGCTTCTGTTCACCCTTGCGACGCTTCTGGTCGCCGTGAATGCTCGCAGCAGCGCGTGCTGCGGCCTCTCCAGCACTACCCTGTTGCTCGCGCAGTTTCTGCAGAAGCTTCAGCGACAGTGAGCGTCCAGTACCTTCGTAACCATTAATGGTGGACGACATGAACACGAGGTACGGACCAAGAAGATTTTTGACGACAGGGAGCGGAATAGCTGCAGCTTCATCAATAGCCACAAGCTCTGCTTGAGCAAGCTTCTCGTGGTGCGTAGGCTGGATGTACTGAATGGTCTGACGATGCTCGCGGAAAATGTTAACACGCACCACAGCGTGGTTGAACTCTGGGTTGGTACTTTGCACGATTTCGTAGTCCAAGTGTTCCTTGTACTTGAGCGCATCGAATCCCTTAAACACAAATTCAAAGACGGTCTTCAGGTTTTCAGGAGATGGAGCCGTCACGAAGATGTTGCTGTATCCGTAAGCTACTGCACCCGCCAGTGACATACCTAAAGCTGCGGACTTACCACGTCCACGCCCAGCAGTCAGCGCCACCGTGGAGCGCAGCGTCTTCTCCGAAACTGCCTCCACGAAGGTAAGAATAGCCTTGGCCTGGTCCAGCGTGCGCGCCTGCTCCACGAGAGCGCCAACAGGTTGGGTCTCGCGCAGAGACGTTTTGAGCTCCTGCAGCTCGAGCTCATCCTTGGTGAGCTCAGCGGCCGAGTCACGCGGTGGGAGTGGCTCAATTTTCCGCGTGTGTTTGGAGATGGGCAGGACGTTGAGCTCGTCATCGAGAACAACGCAACGCTCGCACGAGGCCAGGGATAGAATGAAGCGTTCATTGAAGCGCGCAACCACGTCCTGGTGTGATTCGGTGCGGAAGCGCGCATGAACGTCCATGCTCATGGTGTATAGCTGCTTGAGACTGTCCATGGTGCGTAGTAGCAGCACAACGACACCACCACCCTCAACGGTCTCAATAGTGCGCGCCATGATGTTCGGGGTGACAGCCTCAAAGTCCTGCAGCACGCACATGCCGTAAGTGCTACCCAGCACTTTATGTGTCTCCTTGTAGTAGCACCAGCGAATGTCTGTGGAGGCAATGAATAGCTCGAACGGGTCGTCCTTGTTGGGGTCGTACAGTCCACGTTGCTGCTGCTTCTTGATCTGGCGCATGCGTTTCTGACGGTGCGTGGAAAAGCCCAGTTCCTTCTTGTAGCACCACAGCACGCGTGGGCGGGCCTTGACGGCTGCCTTAGACAGTATATAGTGCAAGTTCATAACCTGGTCCTTGCCATGGTCGCCCACAAGTACCACGAAGGAGCGGAAATTCTCCTGTATGCAGTTCTCCAGCAGCGTTCGCACGCGCGCGTCCACTTTCTTCTTGACCATGTTGCAAAAGTTAAGGCAATGCGATTGTGGGCCAAAAGCAATTGGCTGGCTGCTGGCAACCATAGGAAATTCTACACAAATACCTTCTGTTGTAGCTCTACCTAGAAATGACACCTGGAATTTTTGACCTTTTGTGATGAGCAAAGCCCTCCCCTCACGATTTTATAGTTTTGATCCGGAAATGGCTTACGCGTATCCGTCTGAAGCATACCATTTAAAACCTCATACAAATATCAAAGTAAAGGTGCAGATTTCCGGTCACTGTATTTTCTTACAAAAAATAAGATGGCAATACAAACGTTAAGATCACAAATAGTCATTGATTTTGCGCGTTGGGGGCAGAAGAATGAAATGCCGGAATGCGCACTTTACATTGCTAATTGAGGCACTTTTTAAAACCACTTGATACTCGTTGGGGCCAAGGCTCCTATTAATAAGTAAAGTGCCAATATCGAGGATTGCCACCATGAGTGCCAGCTTGTGCACTACTTATGTGTATAAATGCGACTCCATGTACCAAATCGACTGCTCCCATCCTAATTGTTTTTCTTTTTACGCTGGAGGTTGTCACTCACAGCCAATCAGCACGTAAAATACTTCAAATAGAAGAGAATAATCGTGTGTTTTTTGCAAAAATTTGATTAGAATCGAATCAAAATTGCTAACGGTGTAGAGGTGTTGGAACGAAGCTTGGGGCTGCACGGAGTGACTTCTGCACTTGGTGCGGAGACCGGAGTGAAGGCACTTAAGCGGAAGAAGGAAGATTCGAAAGTGATTGATTTATCGGGGCTTACACTGTCCTCACTACCTAGGTCATCCAATCATCCTACTCGTCCAATCATCCTACTCGTCCAATCATGGGTGGCATAAAAAAAAACGTACCATAATCACAGCGGGATCGTATTGGACCGGTTCAGGTTGACCGGTTAATGGGTACAGCTGGTACACAGTACCAAGACCAGCAACCCTCAATACGCCCCCTCAATGCGAACACGCGTGGATGCCGAGAGCAGCTGCTAGGTCCATGTGACGAGGCCCTGGGGGCGCCTTCGTCATGATGTCAGCCAGCATCACAGAAGTCTCGCAATACTCGAGCTTGACTTCACCACGCTTGACTTCATCGCGGATGTGGTGGTACTTGATGTCGATGTGCTTGGCGCGGCCGTGGTTCACAAGGTTCTTCGTCATCTTGATGCACGACTGGTTGTCCTCTTGGATCTTGAGATCGGGTCCAGTCTCATTGGCAGCTGCTAAGATCTCGCACAGCAGGCGATGAATCCACTTGCCTTCTTGAATTGCCAGACTGAGCGCGATGTACTCCGCTTCGCTCGTAGATAGCGAAACACTTGACTGCTTCTTGCTGCCCCAGCTCACTGGCGCACCCATCAGCATGAACAGCCGGAAGTCGACTTGCGGTCCGCGAGGTCACCAGCCCAGTCTGCGTCAGAGTATCCGCGAAAGTCGATGTTGTTACCCGGCTTGTAGCAGATTCCATGCGTCTTGGTGCCTTGCAGGTAGCGAAAGATGCGCTTGACCGCAACCCAGTGTTCTTCTTGGGGATTCTCCATGAAGCGCGACACATAGCCCACCGCGTACGCAATATCTGGACGCGTCGCGGTCATCAGGTGCATTAGTGCACCAACAGCTTCGCGGAACGGAGCTTGTACCTTGGTCGCACCGTCGCTTGGAACTAGTCGAGTGCTTATATCCACCGGACTCACCACAGGCTTGCACTCGTCCATACCAAAACGCTTCAGGATGTCATCCACATAACGCCGTTGGCTCATCGTCACACTGCCATCAGGACCGTCTACCAATTCGATCCCAAGGACGAACACACACTTGCCGCTGTCAGTCATTTCGAAACGTTTCTTGAGGTCGCCCTTCGTGCGTAAGATCAGCTCGGGTGAGCTTCCGATGACCAGGACATCGTCGACGTAGACCAGTATGAGTACACAGTGGCCATCAACAACTTTGATGTACAGGCACGGGTCAAAGGCTGAAACTTGAAAGCCGATAGAGCATACGAACTCGTCGAAGGTCTCGTTCCACACGCGCGAAGCTTGTTTTAGACCGTAAATAGCCTTTACCAATTCCAGGCAATCGAAGTCACCGTCGAGCTCGACACCTTCGGGAACCACGCAAAACACGATCTCCCTCATCACGCCGTACAGGAATGCCGTCACCACGTCTAGTTGGTCTAGCGGCCAGCCAAAGTACTTGGCCAAAGCGATCACCATGCGCAACGTCACGTACTTGACAACCGGAGAGAACGTCTCAGTGTAGTCGATGCCGTACTTTTGCTTAAAGCCCTTGGCCACGAGGCGTGCCTTGTACTTCTCGATCGATCCGTCCGCTTTGCACTTGATCTTAAACACCCACTTGGTACCAATGGCGCGTTGGCCGTTTGACAGCTTAGCAGCACGGAACACTCCTCGAAGTCGCATCGACTTGAGCTCAGCACGAATTGCTTTGCGCTAGTGCATTTGGTCGGGCCGTTCACTGCTTCTTGAAAAGTCGCCGGCTCCGATAGATCTACCGCAGCTTCGACTGCGTTCGCACTTGCACGCCAAAATACGGGGGGAGTCGATTCTTCATCTTGATCTCCAGCTTTTTCTTCTTCGTTTGCGTCTGCTCGATGCGAAGATGAATTGGTCGGCGCACTTGCTTCTTCCAATCCGGGTCGATAACGCGTAGTTCGCGTTCTTGTGGCAGATTCATCTTCGTCACTCGGGCGGCTCTTGCGCTTCCCCGCCTGCCTGTGCTCTGTCTGGCGCGAACCGTCATTGTCGATGTCGAGAGAGTCGAAGTCCAGGTCGTCGACATCTTCATCGGAAATAGGTTCTGAAAGTCCAAAGGTCGATTCATCGAAGTTGACATCGCGACTGATAATCACCTGCCCCGCCTCGATGTCATAAAGTCGATACGCCTTGGATACTTCTTCGTAGCCCAGGAACAATGGGAGTGTGGTTTTGAGTGTACTAGAGCTAGATGAGGAGAAGGGTGAGTCCAAAGACCACCTGCTACAAAATAATTTACCCCTAGACGTGACAGAGGTACTCGAAAGCCCGCCCCGAGAAGAGTGTGGAACTACGGAAGCGAGTGTCCCAGTCTCGAGGGTAGAACCACGAGGAAGTGAGGAAGACGTGACCCCTCCCGAAAGGAACGACTTCGCCGGAGGACATTCTGAGGACGTCGCCTTTCCTAGTCCTGCAACGGATAAACCCGGGAAGGGGCCTGCATTCGCGAGGGTGTTCTCCGAGGAAGAACTGGACGCTTTGGAAGACGGAGGACCATCTGAGCTGGCCGAAGAGAAGGAAGAATATGACAGAGAACTCGAAGACCGACTGTTCCCTCTTGATGAGATAGAACTAAAGCGCCGGTTAGTCGAAAACGCGGAGCAGTCGAATGAGTTACCTATTGCCGAATTGAGTGTCCTACTCGACATCCCAGAAGAGAAACTAGCGATGACCCGGGATTCTTCCCTGGTCAACTACCGCTTGCCGTCGTACATAAGCTGCCCGTCGACGCCATCCTAGGCACCAACGCACTCAAGGACATCAGAGTCGTGGTAGACTTGGATGAGAACACTGTTACGCTAAAAGACACGGGGGGGTTCCCCTAGGATCTTCTCGAGTGGAGGAATCTTACCTGTCACGTATCGCGTCTACTGTTCGAATCCGCCCTGATGGACAAGCTCTCGTGGTCGCTGAGGTTCAAGGTCAACTGGTTGACGGGGCCACCGTCCTAGTAGATGGACTTGCCGAATTGGATGACTCCATTAAAGTCGCTAGAACTCTGTGCACAGTGTATAACGACCAAGTTATCGTGGAAGTGTGCAACCCCTCCATCGAGGACGCCGTCATCAAGAGTAGTACTAGATTGGCGAGTATTACAGTGATCCCCGAGACAGTGTCTCAACTAGGAAATACTACGGGCATTAAACGCGAGGCTGCGCAATCGGGCAAGACACAGCCAATGAACCGGGAAGCACAAGACCAATGGGTACACTCTGTCATTAGCGCCTCAAGGACTACTGCCGAAGATGCTAAGGAGTCCATACCCGGACTGGATCGAGTACTCAAGGAAGAGCTCAAAGTCGAATTGGAAAAGTCCAAGCTGGGGAGCGAACAAAAGGGACTGTTCACGAAGTCCATCCAACCGTTCAGGGACATGTTCGTCGAGACCTCGATGCGCCCCGGATGTACGAGTCTACCTGAGTTTTCAATCGATACTGGAGACCATCAGCCTATAAAACAACCCCCTTACCGAGTGTCCAAGACGGAAGGAGACGTGATGGAGTCCAAAATACAAGAGCACTTTAGTCAAGAGCTTATACGACCCTCATCTAGTCCATGGGCGAGTCCTGTGCTTATGATCCGCAAGCCTGATGGCGGAATACGGTTCTGCATCGACTATTGAAGACTGAATGCCGTCACTATCAAAGACTGCTACCCAATGCCCCTCATTGACGATATTCTAGATGTGCTAGGAAATGCGAAACTGTTCTCTACGATGGAGATTGCGTCCGGCTACTGGAAAGTCACGATGGCAGCAGGGAGTGTGGAGAAGACAGCCTTCACTTGCAAATATGGCCTCTTCGAGTGGCTCGTGATGCCTTTTGGACTGCGCAATGATGCCCCGGCAATCGAACGACTGATGGAGACTGTGCTTGTCGACCTTAAGTTGAGGATTTGTCTAGTGTACCTCGATGACTTTCCTACTCACCTGGTACGACTAGAGCAAGTCTTGGAACTGTTCCGATCTGCCGGATTCAAGCTCATGATAAGGAAGTGTAAGTGGGCTCGTGACCAGGTAGCGCTCTTGGGACACATCGTCACTCCTTCGGGCATCTTGGCCAACCCTGAGAAAGTCAAGTCGGTGATGAATGTGCTAAGACCGCACGACTTGCACACTGTAAGATTGTTCCTGGGTTTGACTAGTTACTTCAGGCGGTACAACCCGGGGTATGAGGCCATATCAGCCCCAATAGAACGGCTCAAGATGAAGGGAACTCGGTTCTTTTGGAGCGACGACTGCAAAGCCGCTTTCCTGCGGCTCAAGCGTAAGCTGGTGGAACCTCCTATCCTTGTGTATCCTGACTTTTCAAGGCGCTTCCATCTGTACGTGGACTCATCTAAACTCGCCGTTGGAGCGTGCTTGATGCAGATCGTGGACGGGCGCGAGAGAGTCGTTGCCTATGCGAGCAAACTACTAGTTGGTGCTGAGAAGAACTGGGTCCACAAAGAGGACGGTACTTCGGAAATCGAGTGTTGGGGCATTGTATGGGCCACACGCAAGTTTCGCTGCTACTTGGATCGCTGCGAGTTCGACCTGTACACGGACCACAAAGCTTTGACATGGGTCTTCAACGAGCCTAACCGCACGAGTAACGCTAAGCTGTCTAGGTGGGCCGTGAAACTGTCTCAACTGCGCTTCAAGGTGTTCCACAAGCCCGGTACTTCTATGGGTCATGTGGATGGTCTCTCTAGGCTTCACACTCAAACCATCAACGCTATCTATCCATGGCGGAACTACTAAATGATGCTGACGACGCTTCCCTAGTACCGTCGCAGTCGGGGAGACTGAGCCCCTCGACTCAACTCCACTCCCTACGGGATACTTGTTAGGGAACGCTAGCGACGCTTGTTCGGTAGTGTCACCCAACGAGGAAGAGACTACTGACCAATTCTTGGTGTCACCGGTTGATGTGTTCGGACTACAACAAACTCGCTTCGTGGAAGAACAGAAGAGGACTCCTTGGATCCAGGCTATGATAGCGTTCCTCAGCGACGGAGCTCTAGCTCTGGACCCTCAAATGCGCACTAAGATCCTACTGATGGCCCCTAACTACTCGGTGAAGAACGGTGTGCTCATGCGTCGCGTACACTTAAAGGCTCGGGCTGAACCCGCGTCTACCCTTGAAGTACCCGTGATTCACCTGCCTTTCATATCGACGGTGCTGCATCACTGTCATAAGTATGTACTTGCTGCGCATGTCGGAGTTACGAAGACACTCGACAAAGTACGCAAGCACGCTTACTGGCACGGTTGGAAGAAGGATGTGGCCGAATATGTTCGAGAATGCACCGTTTGCGGCAGTGGCAAAGCCTATCGCCCTTGGAGGAACGGCCTGATGCAGAGAATGCCCGTACAAGAACTATCTGGGTCCTTCTCCCTACTGGTGGTGGATGCAATGGACCCCCTAGTAGCTGTAACGGGGTTACATGGTGTGGAACACACAGGGGTACGAAGTAATCGGAGAGTTAACAAACTCTCAGTACATAAGTTGGAGAGTTAACAAGGTCTCTCAGTACGTTGGCCGAAAGCCACACGTTATGCATTTGATTAGGTTTGACTATGCTAGATAGTTAAACAGATACATTTACCCCTAGGCGGCTTGGCCGCAATAAATAGTAAATAAGACACTTCTGGTTTTGAAGCATAAAAGTTAAGGTATTAACTTTGAGCCCTGGTCTTGGGCTGTAAGTGTCCTTTGGATAAGGAACTTAGTATTAGTGACTCTTTGAGTCGAACGTCTTACTCTGACGCTAAAGCTACGGCAGCCCCGCTGCACTTGGTAGCACTTGTAGTCAATCCCGCTCCTGAGTCGGTTGACTATATCCTCTGCGAGGATGGAACACCCCGTGTTCGCGAATTTGCCCCCGGCGCAGCAGGACGCGCTTACTAAGCTTATGTCCTTGCTTGGCCTGGAGGGCCTGGCTCATCTTGCATTGCAAGGTCCAGAGGCGGTCACCGCCAGGCTGGAATCGTTTTCCCGCTACGAGAACGCGCTCTTGGAGCACGTCCAAGAGAAGATGAGCGCCGCAGCGGCGGCGGCGTCGATGACGCGTGAAGCGTCTATGAGACTGAAACCGCTCATGGTGAGCGTAAAAACCTTCGAGGGGAAGGATGGAGAGAATCTCCTTTTCTGGACCCGTGAGATCGAGATGGCCATGGGATCGGCCCTGCTCCCGTCTGAGCATCAGCGCGTGGCGCTGGCTATCTCCAGGCTTGGAGGTCGCGCTCGCGAATGGGCACTAACGTGCGTCACGTCTGTTGACGCTGCATTTCCCACTTGGGATCAGCTGAAGCAACAGCTTTCGCGCGTGTTCGCGCCGCCTAATCAGGCGTACCGTATCCGGTCGAAGTTCCTTGCTACCCGCCAGGGTAAGAAGAATTTATTGGACTATGTCCAAGAGTTGAGAACACTTATCGCCGGAATGGCGGTGGACCCTCTTTCTGAATTAGTCAGCGTGACCGTGTTCATGGAGGGACTTCGTGTGAGCGCAGCTCGAACGGAAGTGTTCCGTGTACACCCTAACGCTTTCGAAGAGGCGGTGGATGTGGCATTGAATGCCGAGCACAGCTTCAGGTCGGCGCGACCTGGTTGGAGCGCTGGTAGCGCAAGCTCTTCGAGCGGTCCAGAGCCGATGGACCTCAGCTATGCTGAAGATTAAGAAGCGGAGCTTCTTGCTGCGGAGCAGCGCGCCGGCATCCACCGATGCTTTGTGTGCAATAGCACTAAGCACTTGAGGACCTATTGCCCTCTGCGCAAGAAGCACGAGGCTCCGGCGAGCCAACCCTCCGGGTCATCGCCGGGAAACGGCAGCTCCCAGTAGGCGCGGGGCGGCCTACTGGGGAAGAACTGGGTTCTGTTGTGCCTCGAAGGGGTAGAGGGCAACGGGGCTCAGCCCCGAAGAGAGCTGTGCTCTCTTACGAGAAGAGTGTGTGCAAGCCGGGCTTGCTGGTCGTTCAAGCGAAGGTGAAGGCTTGCAAAGCCATGGAGAGTCTAGATTGACTCGGGAGCCTCGGGCAACTACGCCCGTCGCTCCACTCTAGAAGGGAGTCAGCTGTATGCTGAAGCACTGGAAGTGCCAACGAGAGATACGAATCTC
>NW_003303658.1:206390-213624 GCF_000142945.1 Phytophthora infestans T30-4 | reverse complement strand
GTTTGGGGCCGGAGCACTGGAATGCGAGGTTAGGACATCCATCCTTTGCAATGGCAATGGCTTGAAACGTCAAGAGGCCATGGATCGACTGGGAAGTCGGAAACGCTGGGTGCGTCGCACCCTGCTCCCTAGTGGAAGCCTTGGTGAGTCATGAACCCACCTCTGCTAGGAAGCAGAAGCGCTTTTAGCGCGAGCACGAGGCCGAGGCGGCCGTAGTGCTGGACATTGGTATGTCCGAAATTGTTAGCAACGAGGTTGCTGTTTGCCCTGAGGGCGTACGTGGTGCGGCACGTTATCCGCCGAGCGGTGCAGGTCAGGTCAATGACCAACTGCTGGGTCTTGGTGAGGACGAGCGCGGAGTGGCACGTAATCCACTGAGTGGTACGAATCTGGTCGATGACCTACCGCTGCGTGACCCGAGGGTCGCGGTCGACTGCGAGTCGAGGCATCATGGGCGTGGCCCAGGAGATGTAGGTGAAGTGACACCTAGTTCACTGTGTGAAGGTCAAGGACCGCCTGGCTTTCAGCCGAGTGTCTTGCAAGACACTGTATCCTCTTCGAGGAGTGATGGTGCTGCTGCACCCGGTGGTGGTGACGGAGATGTCGCCACACCGCCCTCATCCGGCTAGGCTCGGTCGCGGAGGGAGAGGAGAAGAAGACGCAGGGCGTCTGTGACGTCTTCGACGTCGGACGATGTGTCCAACGTGACGAGCGGTGATGCTCCACGTGATTGCTGTGAACAGCTGTATACACTCGTGAGCGGAGTGACGGGGGAGGTAGAAGGCGACATCAGCTTTGACACTCTGCTCGCTGCAGATGCTCTGCTAGAGCTGGACGAGATGTCCATTGCCGAGTATGGCGAAGCCTTAAAGGCAGGCGAACTAGCCGAGGTGGTCCTACTGGGACCTGAGGAGGAGTTGAACTCCTCGTCCGTCGTGGACGACACAGTCCTAGAGGACACCAAGAAGGCGCTGAGCGCAAGAAGTGGATCGGCGATCCTAAAAGATCCTTCGGATCCCTTCTACCCGGTGGTGAAGGAGTATGGAGACGTTGTCTCGAAAGACCCACCGACGGGCCTGCCTCCGGATCGAGGCGTGTGTCATGAGATTGACCTGGTTCCTGGAGCCAAATACTGCGTAACAAGGCAATGGCCTTTGCCGAGAGAGCAGTGTGACGTCATTGACGCATTCTTCCGTGCGAAGCACGAGGCAGGGATGGTGCGTGAGAGTAAGTCTCCGCACTCGACACCCACGTTCTGTGTCAGAAAGCCGAACGGCAAGTGGCGCATTGTTCATGCTTTTAACAAGCTAAATGCGGCCACTATCCCGGCGCAAACGCCGATTCCTCGCAAGGATGCTCTGCAGAACTACATGGTAGGCTGTACGTTGTACAGCGCGCTCGACTTGGTCGATGGCTACTACCAATTGCTCATGAGAGCGAGCGACATTCCGCTGACAGCGGTAAGTACTCCGAGCGGTATGCTCTGGGAATGGCTGGTGATGCCCCAGGGGCTGTCGAACGCACCAGCAACGTTCAATCGTCTTGTGATGCAGTTGTTTAGGCCCCACCGGGCGTACGCTCAAACGTACTTTAACGATATATTCGTCCATAGTCGTGCTGAGCACGGAAAGTCAGACGTGGAAAACCACATTGACCACTTGCGAGCGGTGCTCGAGTGCATGCGCACTAATAAGCTGTATGCCAACTTGGATAAGTGCGTCTGTGGCGCGGAGGAAATACCTTTCCTCGGGTGCTTCATTGGGAAGCGAGGCTTAAGGGCAGATCCTGCCAAAGTCAAGGCCATCGTGGACTGGCCGGTTCCCAAGAACCAAAAGGACTTACGCAAGTGGCTAGGCTTAGCCAATTACTTGCACAAGTACAGCGCGAACTACGCGGAGATGGCTCGGCCATTATCAGATCTCCTTAAGAAGGACGCACCATGGTGCTGGAACGTCGAGCACGACGGAGCCTTCGAGGCTGTGAAGGAGAGCCTCCTCCAGGCTCCGATCCTTGCGCTACCGGACCCGGATAGTCCGTTTAGCGTCGTCTGTGACGCCTCCGATTTTGCAATCGGTTGTGCTTTACTACAAGCAGACGCCGAAGGGCGTGAACGCGTGATCGCGTTTGAGTCTCACCAGCTCAAAGCTGCAGAGAAGAACTATCCAGTTCATGGCAAAGAGCTACTTGCAATGAAGTATGCTCTAGTCAAATTCAGGGTACAGCTGCTAGGCTCTAAGCCTTTTGTGATCTTTACTGATCATGCGTCGTTACGCACTGCGATACAGTCGCCTCATCTCTCTCAGAGAATGGCAAGATGGCTTTCCTTCTTCGCCGAGTATAACTTCGAGGTGAAGTACAAGACGGGGCGGCTTAATGTAGTGGCCGATGCGCTCTCGCGCAGGCCGGACTACGAGTTAGCTCATGTCACGACAGTGACGTCGTCAGTGCCTGACTTGATACGCGGAGCGTATGCACAAGACGACATGTGCGTAGCACTGCTACGGGCTCTTGGGAGCGAAGAGTTCAATGACGCTGACAAGGAATTGTCTGGGCGCTTACGCGCGAGGCTGCATCGATACTCACTCGATGGCGGCCTGCTGTACTACAGCACCGACTCGGAGGATAACCCTCGTGTAGTCGTTCCTCATGATGAGGATCTAAAGTATCGAATCCTCTATGAGGTTCATGATACGCCCGTGGGCGGGCACTTAGGTCGGGAGAAGTCCTATGGCTCGGTGAGCTCGATGTACTGGTGGCCCAAGATGTATAAGTGGGTCGGCACCTATGTACGCACGTATGAGATGTGTCAACGGACAAAGTCCGCGCCGAGCACGGCAGCGCCATTGGCGAGTTTGCCTGTCCCCAAGGGATGCTGGCAGTCCATGAGTATGGACTTTGTGTTTGGCCTTCCCAAGGATAAGGCGGGAAACACAGGTATAGTGGTCTTTGAGCAAGATGGCTCATTAAGCGACACCATTGATGGTGAAGGTACAGCTTTGCTGTTTTTAGACCGAGTCTTTCGCCAACATGGCTTGCCTGAGGCAATTGTCTCGGATCGAGACCCGCGCTTCACCGCGAAGTTCTGAATGTCCCTCTTCAGAGTGCTCGGCACTCGTTTGGACATGTCCACAGCGGACCATCCGCAGACCGATCGTCAAACCGAACGCGTGAATCGCGTTGTGGAGGATACCCTCCGAAGCGTATGCGCTGAGGCGCCAAAACACTGGAGCCAGATGCTCCCACTCGTTGAGTTCGCATTAAATAATGCAGTGCACGCCTCGACAGGCTACACTCCGTTCTATGTGAACGGCTTAGTTAACCCTCGCGTCCCACTGACGCCGCCACGCAGTGGCTCAGGGCTTGATGGGGGAGGGATAGCCGAGCAGCTAGCTGATGTCAGCCCTGTTGCGGTTCGCAAGCAAGTCGATGACTTTGTCTCTTTGAGACTGAGCGTAATGCGTCAAGTACGCGACGCTATGGCTGAAAGCCAAGACACGCAGAAGGAACATGCAGATGCCAAGGGCAGAAGCAATGTTGAGAGGTTTGAGGTCGGTGACCAAGTTTTATTAAACGCTAAAATCCTACCTACTCATGCAGTGTCTGCAGTCTTCAAGACGAAGTTAAGACCTCGGTTCATAGGACCGTTCAAGGTCGTGGTCAGGAAGGGCCTAGCGTATACGCTCAACCTTCCGAAGAAGATGCGCACGCATCCGGTCTTCTATGTTGGCTTGCTTAAGCCATACCAAGACCCTGCTCAGGTGAGCGCGGAGGCGTTGGCACCAACGGTGGCTGGGCCACGGACAGCTTCAGGGCAGCAGGTGGGAGAGCCACGGGAGGCTGAACGACAGCAAGTGGTGGATTCACAGATGGCTGATCAACAGCATGTGGCAGAGTCACAGGTCGCGGAGCGAAGTGTCGAGATGCAGGAGCAAGGCAAGCTGAACGTTCAGCCGAGCGACTGGACGCTCAAGGTCCGAGACCTGGTTGTGAGTCAACAGTGGTGGCTCTAAGCTATCGACAAGGTGGATCATCTCTTCGAGATCGACCGATGGGCGGTGAACGTGAACGTTCGCGTCGTGGACGCCGGCGTCGTATGGACGCAGACGCCGTTTCGGCAAGTGCTGACTCTCCCCGCGAGAGCTCAGCTGAGGCAAGGCCTCCTCCTGCTCTGCTCGATGAGCATGGTGAGCTCCACTTTCACGTGGAACGCCTTGTGGCGTGGCGTAGACGCCAGGGTCGTACCCAGTACTTGGTGAAGTGGAGGGGTTACCCTCACTCACAGAACTCATGGGAGTTTGAAATTATCCTCCGGCAAGAATGCCCTGACGTCGTTGACGCTTACGACCGGGCACATCATGTGCCGAAGCGCCACCATGGCGTGCGACAGCGTCGCCAGGCGCTGGGCGCCTCCCACTAGCGTGGGGAGCGATCAGGTCAGTAGTTGAGCTCAGGATCTGACCAGTGGCTGCAGCAGCCAGCTCGTACGTATGAGCGGTGCTCGCAGCGGGAGCAGGAGGTGGAGAGACCTCGTAGTGTTAGGGAAATGGTCCCGAAGGAAGCAGGTGCTTCGTGTTGTGCTGAACAAGATTCAGGCACAAGCGTCTCGATAGACGCATAGTTGTTTTGAAACAACTTGCTCGATGAGCATGATCCAAATGTGGATGCGCTGTAACAGCATAAGTGGTGTCCCGGACGGGAATCGAACCACTGGCCTTTGGCTTGACAGGCCGGAGCTCTACCATTGAGCTATAAGGGCGATGCCCGTACGTCAGTCCGAGAACGGACTACTCATGGTATGAGAGGGCTGCGCCCGGGTGGATATGAGCCACCGACCTGTGGCTTTCAAAGCCAGCGCTCGACCACTGAGCTGAAAGGGCGTTGCCCTTAAGCTTGTCCATTCAAGGACAACAGTTCATGGAGCGAGAGGGCTGCGCCCGGGTGGATTTGAGCCACCGACCTGTGGCTTTCAAAACCAGCGCTCGACCACTGAACTGAAAGGGCGTTGCCCTTAAGCTTGTCCAAGCCTGGACAATCGTTCATGGATCGAGTGGGCTGTGCCCTGGTGGGCTCGAACCACCGACCTGTGGCTCTCAAAGCCAACGCTCAACCATTGAGCTAAAAGGGTGTTGCCCTTAAGCTTGTCCAAGCGTGAACAATCGTTCATGGAACGAGAGGGCTGTGCCCTGGTGGGTTCGAACCACCGACCTATCGCTTGTGAAGCGAGTCTTCAACCGCTGAGCTGTTGTCGACGACTCGAATGAGTCAAGAGCATTGCTCTAAGCGGTTTGCAGCTCTTGGAGTAGGCGCGGAGCGCGAGCGTAGGTCTGAGACCGCTTGAGAGCAAGATGCGCGCTGCGCTTGGAACATTGGGCCGTGGGCCGACGACGAGAAGTTGGGCATCAACGATGCGTAGGCGTTTGTGAGCTCACGGAGCTGTACAACGCTGGTGTGAGGTGTAGTAACCTCCGCCGTCTTAACAAGACGTGACCTCACTGAGGAAAATTTCGAGAACGGAATGCTCTCATCTTAGTGGGGGAGAGTGTAACGGGGTTACATGGTGTGGAACACACAGGGGTACGAAGTACCCGGAGAGTTAACAAACTCTCAGTAGATAAGTTGGAGAGTTAACAAGGTCTCTCAGTACGTTGGCTGAAAGCCACACGTTATGCATTTGATAAGGTTTAGCTATGCTAGATAGCTAAAGAGATACATTTACCCCTAGGCGGCTTGGCCGCAAAAAAAGAAAATAAAACACTTTTGATTTTGAAGCATAAAAAGTTAAGGTATTAACTTTGAGCCCTGGATCTTGGGCTGTAAGTGTCCTTTGGATAAGGAACTTAGTATTAGTGACTCCTTTGGAGTCGAACGTCTTTCTTCTGACGCTAAAGCTACGGCAGCCCGCTGCCGTAGCTACCCCTCGAGGCAACAAATTCATACTCGTCTTCGCCGACTACTTTACTCGATGGGTCGAAGCGTTCCCCGTGGCTCGCTTAGCCACTGTGACGTTTGTGGCAATAATGGTGAATGAAGTGATCTCGCGCCACGGAGTCCCCGAGAAACTGTTGAGCGACCAAGGCTCCAACTTCATATCGAGTTTAGCTCGGTCCTTCTACGAAACACTCGGAATCAAGAAGTTATTTGGTGCTGCTTATCACCTTCAGACTCAGGGTCTGGTCGAACGCTTCAATGGTACGCTGATTGGAATGCTAAAGATGTATTCAACGAAGCTCAGAACGACTGGGACTTGTATCTACCCCGAGTACTGTTCGCGTACCGTTCGTCTTACCACGAGGCTCTTAAAGACTCTCCTTTCCTCAGCCTATATGGCCGAGACCCCGTGTTACATCTAGACCTTAACACAAACAGCGAGTGGAAGAGTAACGAAGTCGCTAGTTACCGCCGAAAACCTTTCCTGTCTCTACGAGATACGAGACGCCTAGTGGAAAGCCAACTCTTGAAGGCCCAGGGTAGACACGAAAAACAACTGAGTAACCAAGTGTCAGTTAAGTTCAAGTAAGGAGACCCGGTGTGGGTCTATCAGTACTTTAGGGCTCGTCGCGGAGAGAAGACCACAAAGAAGCTCGCTTTCGCGTGGCATGGCCCTTACCGTGTGGTTGGGACTGTGGAGGAAAACGCCTATCGAGTGACCATTCCGACCCACCCTAACCGAGTAGTGACTATTAACATCAATCGGTTGAAGCGTTTCCAAGGGCGGTGGAGCAGACCTTTCCCGTCCGAAGTACCTGATGGAGTGCAGACGAGTTCTGGGACCGACGACGACGGGCCTTTGTCAGAAGGAGATCTCCCGTCTACTAACTTTGTGGAGAGACTCTTGATTGGAGAGGAAGAGACAGCCCTGGCTGGGATCCCCTGCCCGGTGATCGACATAATCGTTAGACGCAAGAAGAACCGAGAAGAACAGTTCCTAGTATTGCTGGCCACCTATGAGACTCTTTGGAGACCTAGGAACACTCTGTTGCCCACTAATCAAGGCGTTCGAAGAAACCCGTCGTCGGGAGGAGGGCCTACCTGAATTACGTCGCCGTGCGCGGTTAGAAGATGCTAACACCGCTGTGGACGAAGAGGAACTACTCTTCTTGGAGAGAACGGACTGATCTATTGAGCCTAATTAAACTCTAGACCCCGTTTTCCTCGAAAGTGTTCTGAGGAACACTTCTTACTGTACTCTGTATAGTTTTGGATTCTACCTTACGAGTGACTACTCTACTACCTG
>NW_003303658.1:203957-205230 GCF_000142945.1 Phytophthora infestans T30-4 | reverse complement strand
GTGGATCGTGCCCTTTTCCGTTAATGCGCTCTCTCTGGTCGGGGCTCATGCTCTTCAGTAATACGACCGTCTTTCGTGGTTGCTAACTATTCCCTGCTCCGCGTCGTGGCCTCGTTCCCCCCTATGTGCTCTCCCGTGATTTCGTGGCTGGTCCTCCGTCCGCACAATCCTGTTCGAATGTAATATCTTCATCCGTGACTCGGTGAGCGCAGTTATCGTGCTCCATGGTTTGTTGGAGGCGAGGTGGCTACAGTCTTAAGTACTACGTGTTGGCGTGTATTGTTTTGTGTTGGAGACTCCATGTGCATTCGTCGACCCCGGTACAGTGTGGTTTCATTTCCTTGAGCCAATTGCCATTATGTTGTCTTATGTGGCTCTGTACGCCATTGAT
Source organism: Phytophthora infestans T30-4 (assembly GCF_000142945.1). Lineage (NCBI taxonomy): Eukaryota > Oomycota > Peronosporomycetes > Peronosporales > Peronosporaceae > Phytophthora > Phytophthora infestans. The sequence goes on along the minus strand of NW_003303658.1, from coordinate 204,839 downwards.
GTGTCATACGCTTTCGCTTTACTGTACTACAGACCGGGTACCACGCTCTGCTATGGCCCATGCTTTGTCGTGTCCTTCGTTGCTTCGTGGTTCCTTACTCACCCGTTTCTAACACCGCTTAGTGCTTATACATTATCGCTTTTTGTTTCATTCTTCAGTACATTTCGTCGCTGCTAGCTATTACATGTTCCCAAGGGCTTGCGTAAGTTTTACAGGTTTTGTGGTCCATACACATTCATCGTCCATGACGTCTTATCGACGGTACTCTCGCCGACGGGTGCTATTCCGTTGAAATATTGATCCATCTCCCATGTAACGTGCTCTCCTGGCGTGGCCCCATCGAACGCGTTATCGCGCTATCATGCAATCGCAGTGGTTCTGCTATTCTATGCTTTCGTGCTCGCGTAGTGTATCTGCGTTTCCCGTGTTATCGTGTACCACAATGGTATTGTGCTCCGCGGTGTGCAATCGTGGTATCCCGAAGCGCTCCCGGGTGCTTCCGTTATTTAGTACTTTTTCTACAAACATAATGTTTTAAGATTCGTGGTACTTTGTTTTACTTATTTTAAAATTCAAGATGGTTGTTCTTAGTATTATTTATATTAATTTATGTATTTCGCTTGCATTCTGTTGTACTATTAGTACACGTATTTTTTTTAATTAGCGTTCGATAAAAGCACAATTTTGTTACTAATATCAAATACTAGAAACCTTTAACTTGTGATTATAGTCAAATGAAAGGTGACTGAGCAAATGCAGGTCACAATTTGTTTTGCGAAGCACGAACCACGGAAGCAAGCTCGCAGCTACGAAAACACTGAAGGACAGGAAACGAAGAAAGCGAACGAGGGCTGAAATAATGACACCCCACATGCTTAAAAG
>NW_003303658.1:200074-202520 GCF_000142945.1 Phytophthora infestans T30-4 | reverse complement strand
AATCCTTTCTAGGCGCACACGCAGTGTAGGAAGAACAGACACACACTGGGCGGCAAAAGCCACCTTTAGGCACTGGGTATATTAGCAGCAAATTCTCAACTGCAAATTGTCAACTGAGCCCCCTCGCTCCAATCCTTCTCTCTGTACCCATTGTCTCACACAACACAAACTTCAAGTGCCATAGTGTAGATCAGTATAATCCGCAACAGTATCGACAAGTATACGACCAATATTTCCTTCTTGTTCAGAGAACTTGGTCATCCATTGCTTTAGCCGTTTGACACTTGTCGGCGCGGTATAATCTTGCTTCTTGAGCTTTCGCACCAAGTTGTGCACGACCTGGATCGTAGGGTTGGATGAAGAGTTTTCTTGGATGTAGATCTGAATCCTTCTTTGGGGCCCTGCTTTCCGCAACTCGTTTACAGTTCTCACAACATTTGATTCCAACGAGGTCCGATTGTGAGAATACTAGCCAAAAGCCCGCTTATTGAGTGTATGACTGTGTTCCAGTCGCAACGAAGTGATCCGCAAGATAAAAATTGGTTCACGGCCATCCACCACTTGGACACAGGCATTGATCTGTAATATACACATAGTACACCGAGTTAGGCCGACTTGCCCGCATACGTTTTCCATTTGACTAACCCAACCCAACTGGAGCCAAACTGAGGCCCCTCTGGACAACAGTAGCCCAACTGGGCAGCCGCAGCCCAACCGGGGCCCAACTGGACAACTGGAGCCCGACCGGGGTCCAACTGTAGCCCAACTGGAAACCAACTGGAGATCGATCTCTTACCTGCGCGTTGCACATCAGTGCACGGGACTTCTGCCTCTTCCTCTTGCCTTGGCCGCGCGGCTTGCGCGCGTACAAACATACGCCTTCGCATAATTTACCCATTCTTTAGGAGCGAGCGGAGCACTAGAACCGGTCGTTTGAATCTTCTTGCTCCGGTTTGCCACTTTGTTGTTGGTACGGATACGAAAGCTCTAAAATATACAACCGGTTAGCGACCAATACGTACAGATTAGTGAAATGCTGTTTGCAAACCTGGAAAGTGCTTCGCTCGTACTCTCACAGGTAGTCCTCCAGCTCTTCCCACGATGTAAATTATGTCCTGTCTGGGGAGGGTGCAATGGCAACCACCCTTTCCTCGCTCTCGCCGCGCGAAGCTGTCTGCAGAGGCTGTGATCTCTCAGAACGACTCCTTTTAGAAGGTGATGAGCGCGAGCTGGTGGCGCTGGATGTGTCGACCCATTCCTCGTCACTCTCGGCCGCGGACACACTTCGCGCATCGGATAATACACCGTCGCTACCCATACCACCCTTATCAGGCTCTCTTACAAGCGCTTTCTTACGCCCCATGTCGACTGGCATGGCGATGCTGGCTAAATGAGTGGTCAGTCGGAGGGAGAAAACTAGCTACCGCATTTCGCATGTAGAGAGCTGCAGCTGCTTATGAGCTACACTCTATTATTAACCAATCACTAGGCATTCTGTTTAACCGCGTGAGATCGCGGTTAAATAGCTCTCTACATGCGTGAGATCGCATGTAGACATCTATTTTACCGGTATACCGGTGTATTTTTTCACAAAAGATAAGCCACCAGTTTCAATGGCGCGCCAGCGCCCCGAAGGAAGACCAAGCCGCGGTGTGCAGGCCGACATGCTCAGCAATACAAGATCACTGCAGAGTCTGTTCAAAAGAAGCTGACTGTTCTAGATCATCTAGCGGGCTCACAGATGAGGACCACAATATCACACTTTTATCCTAACCTTGCTTCCTCTGCCTACAACTCGAGCGACTATCTACCGCTGGGCACGCAGTCGTGCCAGCTTAGAGGCTGCTCTAGCTAAAGGTAAGGGTGAGCATATGTGGGCGTGGGGACAATCCTGTCGCAAGCCAGCGAGTCCGAAATCGCCGAATGGGTCAAAGAGCTCCGTGGTGATGGTATCCCCCCCCGTGTCTACGATGATGTTGACTGAGAACGTCGCGTGGAGCTTCCCACTCAAGAGCAGACTACGGAAATATTGGCACGAAGACATGCAAGCGCAATTAGAGCCCCGCGAGCACCAGGCCAGGTGTTCAAATTGAAGAAGCCTGCCCGCACAAAAATGTGTAGCTGGGTATTACAAGCGTGGAACCAGCTCTCATCAGACACGATAACAAACGGGTTTCGCGCTAGTGGGCTGCTACCAAGCCCCAACTGCATCGCATCCGCCGATCTTATTGTGGATCTAGAGAGGCTATCTCTGCTTGAAGGTCCAACCGTAGAAGAAGAGCAGGACTTCGAGTTTACCGGTAGTGACATCCAAGAGGAAGCAGTGGTGTGACTAAAATTTGGTACAATTGCTCTTTTTTGGGTTGCACGTTTGTTTTTGGGTATACCTTTGAATTATTTCCTAAACCTATGTACTCAGTGGGGTAGCTCTCTACATGCGAAATGC